>NC_061075.1:521494-626711 GCF_021917145.1 Hypomesus transpacificus | reverse complement strand
CCATTTCCTGGTCCGTGATGGATTCTGATTGGCTGGAGGCTTGGCGTTTCTGCCTGAGTACTTCCTCCAGGCGTCTCTGTCGCTCCATCTTGGCCAGCTCCTCATCTCGCCGCTCCTTGGCAGACAGGAAGGCCTGGTGGGAGGAGGGGGAGGAACTGTTAAACAAACCTGAGGAACAGGGTTAGACACAGGATTTATACATCATTTTATACTGAATATAGCACCTACACACACAGACACACACACACGCAGTCATTGAGCTATCACAAAGAGCAGGCCGTACATCTCTCTTCATCTTGTGTACGGTCTTGCGGGCCAGCATGCCTCTGGTGTGGGCCTGCAGCAGCACCACCGCCTGCCTCTGCCAGGTCCACGCCCTCCTGGCCAGGCAGCCTCGCGCCCGCGCCTGCAGCACCACCACCGCAACCCTCTGCTGCTCGTACCTGTGCCGCAGCTGGCGTGCTCGCACCCGCGCCTGCAGGCGTGTGAAGCCCAGCTGGACCTGTACAGAGAGAGACACAGACAGGACACCAACACAGCAGAGAGACCAAGAGATGAGGTCATGAAATGATTGGTTTCCATGCTTAAACAGTGCAGTGAAACAAACTCATATACATTGTCTGTAGTGTAGATATAGAGTTAGATAGAGTGGGTAAGTGTGTCATGGCCGGCGTGCTGTGTGTCTGTTTGCAGACTCAGTCAGGGCTTGTGGACGCACCACTCTGTATAGCTTCCTGCCCTGGTGTCCTCTCCAGTGTTTCTGAATAACCAAAGCAGAGGCCTTCTTCCTTAGGAAGTTCTTCCTGTTGGAGTCAAGCAGTTAAACACAAACTTCTATACAGTAAGAAACGGGCTATATAGTAAAGTAAGAATCAGTTCCAAGCTATACAGAACAGACGATATAGTAATGAATCATCCAGAGCAGCACAGCTGGAACGACCAGGCCAGACCTGAACTTGTATCCACGAAGAACCTTCTGGATCAGGAGAGCTTTCTTGTTCAACTCCTTCATTCTCTCCACCTCCAGCATGGTGTCATGGAAGTCCTGGGAGGACACAAGGTATGAGTTGGAGAGATGGAGAGTGTTCAGGGGGGGGGTGTTCAGGGGGGGGTGTGTTCAGGGGTGTGTGTGTGTTCAGGGTGTGTGTGTGTTCAGGGGTGTGTGTGTGTTCAGGGGGTGTGTGTGTTCAGGGAGGTGTGTGTGTTCAGGGGTGTATGTGTGTTCAGGGGTGTGTGTGTGTTCAGGGGTGTGTGTGTGTGTGTTCAGGGGTGTGTGTGTGTTCAGGGGTGTGTGTGTGTGTTCAGGGGGTGTGTGTGTGTGTTCAGGGTGTGTGTGTGTGTTCAGGGTGTGTGTGTGTTCAGGGGTGTGTGTGTGTTCAGGGGGTGTGTGTGTTCAGGGGGGTGTGTGTGTTCAGGGTGTGTGTGTGTTCAGGGGTGTGTGTGTGTTCAGGGGGGTGTGTGTGTGTTCAGGGGTGTGTGTGTGTGTTCAGGGGTGTGTGTGTGTGTTCAGGGGGTGTGTGTGTGTTCAGGGTGTGTGTGTGTTCAGGGTGTGTGTGTGTTCAGGGGTGTGTGTGTGTTCAGGGGTGTGTGTGTGTTCAGGGGTGTGTGTGTGTGTGTTCAGGGTTGTGTGTGTGTGTGTTCAGGGGTGTGTGTGTGTGTGTGTTCAGGGTTGTGTGTGTGTTCAGGGGTGTGTGTGTGTTCAGGGGTGTGTGTGTGTTCAGGGGTGTGTGTGTGTTCAGGGTTGTGTGTGTGTGTGTTCAGGGTGTGTGTGTGTGTGTGTTCAGGGTTGTGTGTGTGTGTGTTCAGGGGTGTGTGTGTGTGTGTTCAGGGGTGTGTGTGTGTGTGTTCAGGGTTGTGAACAGAGAACCCCACCTTGAGGAAGATCTTGGTCTTGCCAGTCTTCCAGTCTCCCTCCATCAGGATATTCTCACAGATACTCTCACAGCACCTCTGTGTGGTTTGCTGTGTGGGAAACATAACTCTCTCTGAACAGGGGAACACACTGAGCACATGGTGTTCAGACACAGACGTGTTCAGACAGGTGTGTGAGGTGTGGAGGGTTCTCCAGGGGCACGGGAGAGGGTCAGACCCTGCTCACCGTTCTGGGCTCGCAGACGGAGGTTTGGAGCAGGACGCGGTAGCGCTCCATGAACTCTTCGAAGGTGTAGCGGATGGGGTAGCCTGCCTTCCTGATCCTGATGGTCTCCATCATCCCAGAGTAGCGGAGCTGCCGAATACACAGCTCCCGGTCGAACAGCTAACACACACACACAAGCACTGTTTGACCAAATATGTGGGCCCAAAGAGTAACTATAAAGTACAGAAGTTTCTCCACATTAGCAGTCAGTCCTGTATGGTGTGTGAACGTGCTGACTGACCATGGGTTTCTTGAAGTCGTTGGGTTTGATGCAGCGGATGAAGTAGGGCTGGCAGGCTGTCAGGGTCTTCATCAGAGCGTCCAGAGACTGACGGAACTGACCACTCAACGTAAGAACACGCTTCTTATCTGTTGCTTGCTGGAGGGAGAGAAGAGAGAGAGAGGGAAGGGGGAGAGAGAGAGAGAGAGAGAAGAGGGAGAGAGAGACGGTTTGGAATGAGATGCAGAGAAAACCAAGAGGGAAGTATGTTAGATGAATATTCCTGTTACTAATTCCCCTGAACACCCCAAGACTGGAGCGAGGATGACGCTCTGTCTGACCCTGAGAGAGTTCTTGGGTGTGATCATCAGCTTGGGGTTGGTGGTGTTGATGATGGTGCCGGATGTCAGCTCGTTCTTGAAGGCCTGTTTCAGGAGCTTGTTGGAGGACGTATCCACCAGCTGGATGAGGTCGGCGCTGAGGGCATCCCTGTTCTTCTCCAGGAACCCTTGAGACAGGAAGCAGGAACAGGAAGCAGGGACAGGAAGCAGGAAGCAGGAAGCAGGAACAGGAAGCAGGAAGCAGGAAGCAGGAAGCAGGGACAGGAAGCAGGAACAGATGTCCACAGACAGGGAGGTGGGGAGAAGAAATGTTGATGGGAGGTGAGAGAATGCAAATAGTATTGGTATTGGGGAAAACTATAAGTATATTTAACACAATTTTTATAAAAAATCCATACATGAATCAAGCTGATCGATAACATTTGATAAATTGAAAAAAGAGAGTGAAACCCGCCATGTTAGTCATCTTCATAACAAACCTTTGGATTCGTAATGCACCACGCCGGCAAAATGCTGGATCCCAAACGTCGTGTCGTGGTTGTTCTTCGGAGGCAAGTACACGTCCCCCTTGTCGTGGTTGCTGCCGATCTTAAGCAACATGGTGGTGTCTGTGCCCTAAGGAACCAAAGAAGAAGAAGATTAAAACACACAAACAACTTTCCACTCAGTTAGTCAGTCAGATGGACGCATGAGACGGGGCAGGATGGCGTCTGCCTGGCGACCTTGGGGAAGTGGCTCTCCTCGTCGATGAGACACAGGATGTTGAGGGGCTTGTTGGCCAACACGTCCAGGGTGCGCTGGTTGTCCTTGAACTGGATGAGCTCCCAGACGATGTTCTCACGAGCGTACTCTTCCTGCTCCAGCTTGAAGATGTGCTTCACAAAGAACTGCTGCAGCTGCTCGTTAGCGAAGTTGATGCAGAGCTGCTCGAAGCTGGGCAGGGAGAGAGAGAGGGGGAGAGGTCAGGGCTTTGAGAAACACTGAGATATAGTTATAACCGAGGCTTTGTTAAATATTATTTTGTTAACAAAAAGTGTGTGTGTGTGTGTGTGTGGGGGGGGGGGGGCAGATTTGTCATTTTTTTAAGTGGGTATAAAGAAACCTACGACCTCGACAGCAACGCTGACCTGTTGTGTTTGAAGTTCTCAAAGCCGAAGATGTCGAGCAGGCCGATGGACTGACGGATGTAGTTGGCGTCATCGGGTGGGGGCTTGTAAATGGCGCTGTTGATCTTGTCAACAACCCAGATAAACAGCCTCCCATAGATAGCCTGGACGAGGAGGAAGGCATCAAAGAATCACAATGATATAGAATCCCTTAACATTACTACTAGTCCTTCCAGTGTAACATCCTGCCGAGTGTTACTTTGACGAAGGCGTCCCTGCCATCGAGAGCCTGGGCGGAGGTGAGGGGCTTGGTGACACTCTCCTTGGTGGTCATGAAGGAGCGCTGGATCAGGCTCTGTTCCAGGGCCCTAGGGTCCACCTGCACACAACACACACCACCACCTGTCAGCCCAGTGGCTGTTTATAGGATGCAGCTCTACAACACCCAGGCAGGTGAGTCAGGTGGCTGAGCGGTGAGGGAATCGGGCTAGTAATCAGTAGGTGGCCAGTTTGATTCCCGGCTGTGCCAAATGACATTGTGTCCTTGGGACACACTTCACTCTACTTGCCTCGGTGGGAATGTCCCTGTACTTACTGTAAGTCGCTCTGGATAAGAGTCATTTAGCGTCTGCTAAATGACTAAATGTAAATGTAAACACCCCACCGTCTGTATGCACAAGCCTGAGGGAAATCTGAAGTGATGTGTTTACCTCCAGTAGAGTGCTGGCCACAGTGAAATGAGAGGAGGGGAGGATTTCACAGCTTTCCATGTTATTCGAGATGGTGGCTGGAAGGATGAAAGAAAGGTTGGAGGTTAGCTGAGTAGAGTAGAGTGCAGTAGAGTACAGTGCACTGCAGTAGAGTACAGTAGAGTTCAGCAGAGACAAGCTGCTGTTTTCCCACAGTAAAGGACAAGGAGCGCCAGACCTTCGAAGGCCATGTTGCCGAGGTGAAGGATGGCGGCCAGCAGCTTGGAGATCTCCCACCAGTCATTCTCAGAGAACATGAGGATCTTCATCGCGGAGCGGAAGTGGGCGTACTCCTTGAGGTCATCCCTCCCCTCACAGCTGGTGCAGTTACCCTGGCAACACATTCGCAATTGTTTAAAAGAAGTATTCTCGAAACGGAAAAATCACGATGATCGATATTTTGACGTTTTTTTTGTGGGGCGGGGTTTGGGGGTCCCACAGGTCAAGGTTTTTGCACTGATCCATTTTGTGAGTCAGTCGAATACTTGTAATTAGTATTGTGATAGTACCATGGTCAGGTAATGATATTGGGAAGCGTTCCCTAGCGACAGGATCTTCTTCTGCTCTGCTGTCATCCCCATCAGCATGCAGTAGAAGATGTGGTAGTTCCTCTCCTCCGCAGCCTGCCCAAAGACACACAGCAAGAGAACATTCCTTCTCATCTCCACACCTGTTTGTATCCAGTACATTAAGTCAAACACGTTCTCATACATGTGCTCATTTAGCAGATGATTTAGTGCAACGGAACGTACGGGGAAATTTGAACCTGGGACTGGTCTCTGGTGGGTTCCTCTACCTCTGAGCTAGCCCTATCCTTATCCCCCAGATAGATCCTGTTGTTGACAGCTGTTACCCCCTCGCTCTAACAGCCTCTACATTAACACACACAACACTTCTACTCTTCATCTCCTGTAGTTCTGAAACAGGAAGTTAAACTCCTACTCTTCATCTCCTGTAATTCTGGAACAGGAAGTGAAACGTCTCAGTCTGAAGGTGAGTCTGCTCACCTGACGACAGACGCGAGACTTCTCCAGTAGGTACTGCTCGAAGCGAGCGCCCTCGATGGCGCCTGAGGTGGTGAAGCTGATGTCGATGTACTTGCCGAAGCGGCTGGAGTTGTCGTTGCGTATGGTCTTGGCGTTGCCAAAGGCTGTTGGATTAATACCAGTTTAGCCACCAGGGAAAGGGGTTGTACTTAACCATGGCAGGAGATGTCACCCTCGATTGAAAGGGAACCAATGAAATAACCCACTGATGTGTACAGGCCCACAACCACAGTCTGAGTCTCACTGGGATCCAGACACAGACATGAATTACAACTCTGGGACATATTCATCTGTAGAGCGTCCGTATCTAAATTAATGATTGGCTGCTCACCCTCCAGGATGGGGTTGGCCTCCAGGATCTGCTGCTCGATCCAGGAGTGCTGCCCGCTCACGGCCGCCAGGAACTGCAGCACAAGCTTGGTGCTCTCCGTCTTCCCAGCCCCCGACTCCCCGCTGGAGGAGAGACACACCTGCTGAGCACCACCTGCACCTGCACCTCCACCACAGAACCACCTGCACCACTCCTCCTCAAACGCATCTCCACCCTAACACAGTACAGTAGAGCTTTTAGTGGCCCGAGAGGCTGTGTCAGTCTGACCTGATGACGCAGCACTGGTCCTTGCGGCTGCGGCGCATGTTGAAGAAGCAGCTGTCTGCGATGGCGAACACGTGAGGAGGCAGCTCTCCCAGGCGCTGGTCGGTGTACAGGTGCACCTGCTCCGTGGTGTAGATGGGGAGCACCTGGTAGGGGTTCACTGACACCAGGATGGAGCCTGTGTAGGTCTGAGCACACAACAGCCATCAGGTGGGACTGTGTGTGTGTGTGCATGTGTTAGATCAAGAGATCACGTTATTCAACAGAGCATCAACCCTGTGACCTCTACCCCACACTCTCTGGTAACACTTCTGCTTTGGAGGTGTCAAATCTCCCGACTCTCTAAACATTTTTTTTTATTATTTTACTTTATATAAAATTAAATTAAAGTATGGTTATGGTGTTACTGTATGAGACATATTCGTTGCGTTCTTGAATGTTTGTGTTCTAGAACCTTGGCATGGAAACAGTGGGATGTTCTTTCCAAACAGCGGCTCATTCGTCTCCATGGAGACAAACCACAGTGATAAAACCACAGGGCAAAGTCTGACAGTGAACTCATTCACTGAATCAAAAGGAATATCGGTTTCGAATCACCAAGCCCACAATAAGAATGCCTGAACATTTGTAGTAGAAACATGGAGCTGTTTTACCCACAAATCATGTTTAAAGACAGATGGTCCATTTTCCAGACTAGGTGATTCCAGGTTTGCCACACCTCTACTAACCCTGGTATGTCTTCCCCTCCCCAGTCCTGCCTGTGGATCACCAGACTTCAGATCCCCTCCCCAGTCCTGCCTGTGGATCACCAGACTTCAGATCCCCTCCCCAGTCCTGTCTGTGGATCACCAGACTTCAGATCTCTTCCCCGCAGCAGAGACTTACGTAGATGATTCCGTCCTTGTGGCGGATGAACAGGTTTCGGAGCAGGCCCTCCTCGTTGAGGTCCCCCAGCCGGATCATGTCATCCACACCCTTCACCGAGGTGGGGTGCATGAGTCGCAGGCTGGCCTCTTTTTTCTTGTTGATCTTGTGCTCCTGGTGGGAGAGAAGATAACCGTCACTGAGTACAGCACAGGACTGCAGGCATCCGTCTGGTCAAACCCATGCTGACCCAAGGCCTCTAGTTGTACAGAATCCACATGAAGTGTAACTGAGGACCATGGGGAACAGCAGGAATGTTTTGACAAGCAGAACCAGACAGACAGAATCCTATGGTTCCAGACAGAACTCTTTTCAGCTCTGTGAGGTCCCTTCCGGAACATCACGAGGATTCTTAATGGAACTTTCCTTAATGGAAAAAAGGGTTCTATTACAAAATCTTTTCAGATTGTACCTTTCCTTCATCATCAATCAGCTGCAGCTGTCCCTTGTCTGTGAGCTTGACCTCCGCCCCTATGGGCACTCCTATTCCAGAGTCCACCCACACAGAGGCCCCCTGGACAAGGGAAGCAGACACTCAGGGCTGTACGTTACAGTTTCACCTTTCTACATTACCGACGGATCACAACTCACAAGGCACGATAATAATCTGTGATTATCTTACCTCCCTCAAGACCACCATGACTGAAGTCTTCTTGTGTCCAGCCTGCAAGTCAGGAACAAGGGTATCAGCGTATGGCGGGTGATAACTCAGAGACAAACTGCCAGGCCACTCCCTGTTATGGTAAACCTGATTCTGACACCTGACTGCCAGGGCCACATGATAATCACTAAGGATAAGACAGAGCAGTCTCTGGTGTCATAACCACCCCTGTTCCATTAAGATCATTCATCAGATCATTAACCCCATTAAACATGTTCGCCTTGGGAATTTCCTTGGAGATGAATTATTGCATAAAAGCACGTAGACCTCAAAACATAGAAATACAACTTCAAACTCACACAAATATAAGCATTCACAGGATATGGAGGGAGCACAAACAAATAATAAATGAAATTTTATAACAGTTTTAAGATAATCTCATCTGCTTCACAGAATTCCTTGAAGCATCACCTTCGCAGGCACCTTTTGGTGTTTAGAAGAATCAGAATCTGGTCTATTCGCCATGTAGGTTTACACAAACACAGATTTTACTGTGGTAGGAAGGTGCAAACAATAAACATATACAGATCTTAAAATTACCCGTGGTGTTTCTTGCTGTGTAAAGCCTGTGGTGTTTCTTGCTGTGGAGAACCTGTGCTCCGGTCCGCAGCGAGCGCCTGGACTCGTAATCCACCAAAGCTGCTCTGAACGAGGAAGCAGATGGCTAGTCCAACACAGCACACGTTTATGGCTGTTTGACTTTGCTCTTGTTCTGCTGAGAGCAGGATCACCCAGGTCTACCCTTCAGGGGTCAGGGGTTACGCCCAGGTGAAGGGGGGAAGGAGGGGGGGAGGAGGGAGGGTCTCCTACTTCCTCCTGCTAACAGCCTTGTGGAGAAGGGCAGAGCAGGCTGGGAGGGTTTGGTCGACCTGTTGAACACAACAAAACATCGAAATAGAAAAAATGTACTTTCTAATTTGTTTTATTTGATCATTCCTTTTCCCACCATTTTTTTTTATTTCCGTTACATGAACAATGTTTTAGTAAACTATCGGCCTAAACTTTGGACTCTGACATCACTGGGAGGTATAAACTCAGGCTTGACACACTGACAGGAAGGGCAATTATGCTGTAAATATCTGAGAATAGAAGAGGATAAGAATGTCCTGGTTGTAACATGAGACTATGCTTTAACTCAGGGAGCAGATAGTTGTTTACAGACACACTATAGTGATGCAGCCACCACCCAGCTCCAGAGTCCAGCAGAACCCTGCTGGTCCTAGGAGAGTCAGGGTGGAGCCTGCTGGTCCTAGGAGAGTCAGGGTGGATCCTGCTGGTCCTAGGAGAGTCAGGGTGGAGCCTGCTGGTCCTAGGAGAGTCAGGGTGGATCCTGCTGGTCCTAGGAGAGTCAGGGTGGAGCCTGCTGGTCCTAGGAGAGTCAGGGTGGATCCTGCTGGTCCTAGGAGAGTCAGGGTGGAGCCTGCTGGTCCTAGGAGAGTCAGGGTGGAGTCTGCTGGTCCTAGGAGAGTCAGGGTGGAGCCTGCTGGTCCTAGGAGAGTCAGGGTGGAGCCTGCTGGTCCTAGGAGAGTCAGGGTGGAGTCTGCTGGTCCTAGGAGAGTCAGGGTGGAGTCTGCTGGTCCTAGGAGAGTCAGGGTGGATCCTGCTGGTCCTAGGAGAGTCAGGGTGGATCCTGCTGGTCCTAGGAGAGTCAGGGTGGAGTCTGCTGGTCCTAGGAGAGTCAGGGTGGAGTCTGCTGGTCCTAGGAGAGTCAGGGTGGATCCTGCTGGTCCTAGGAGAGTCAGGGTCTTCCTGAGCAGAACAGTGACTGGTGCAGCTAACACGGTCAAGTTATCCCAGTGCTACAGCGTCTCCACAAAGCGCTTGCACACATAGGGAAGAGAATCATTTCAGTCATTATATTGACCACAAGGTATTTTCAAGGTGTTGTAGTCATGAATTGGCTTTATTGAATATACACAGACAAACAATGCACAACAGCTAGATGTCTCCCAGCACATTCATCTTGTGTAACATCTTCATCTTGTCTTTCCAGTCCTGGGGATGAAGTGCCACGTCACACACACACAGTACAAAACTTGAAAAGGCCTGTACTGTTGCCTATGGCAACAACAAAAACAATAAGAAACACACATGTACAGCCTTTTACGTTGAAACACAGTCTTGCGTTCTAATTACACGCGCTCTCATACTGTCAGCCTTCTTTAAACCAAATCAAATGTGTTTCGTGATCAATTACTCCATGATACCCATTACAATGGCTGGACAATTCAAAGCAGGTTTTCTTTATGTTATAAGTGAACCCCTGCTCGCCATTCTTTACACATCCAGACACCCCGTCACTGTCACTGTCCAGACACAACACTGTGACAGTGTCTACTAACAGGCCCTACAGATGATCACTTCACCTCAGGGCCTTTCAGAGTCCTGCGGAGGCTGTGGAGACCTCTCCCAGCAGACTGAGAGGCTGTCCCCCCAGCAGACTGAGAGGCTGTCCCCCCAGCAGACAGAGAGGCTGTCCCCCCAGCAGACTGAGAGGCTGTCCCCCCAGCAGACAGAGAGGCTGTCCCCCCAGCAGACAGAGAGGCTGTCCCCCCAGCAGACAGAGGCTGTCCCCCCCGCAGACAGAGAGAGGCTGTCCCCCCAGCAGACTGAGAGGCTGTCCCCCCCGCAGACAGAGAGGCTGTCCCCCCCGCAGACTGAGAGGCTGTCCCCCCCGCAGACTGAGAGGCTGTCCCCCCCGCAGACTGAGAGGCTGTCCCCCCCGCAGACTGAGAGGCTGTCCCCCCAGCAGACTGAGAGGCTGTCCCCCCCGCAGACAGAGAGGCTGTCCCCCCCGCAGACAGAGAGGCTGTCCCCCCAGCAGACTGAGAGGCTGTCCCCCCCGCAGACAGAGAGGCTGTCCCCCCCGCAGACTGAGAGGCTGTCCCCCCAGCAGACAGAGAGAGGCCTGTAACCCCAGTCTACCCTGACAGGAACACTGGCCGTGCACTGCTTACCGGTACATCATTTTGTCTACGATGGGCATGTCAATTGAAAAGAATAACATGGTTTAAAATAAATACCAGGTAAATAAGCAGAGGTTGCGTGTCTGACGTGTATGAGTGTGTGGCATGTGTGTGTCCTTTTGGGTGTGTGTGGCGTGTATGTGTGTGGTGAGTGTGAGGGTCAGTATCACATCAGAGCTTGTGTCTAGGGTGGTCAGGTCGTTGTGTCACCGAGGCAACAGAGGAGCCAAACCTCTACATGTTGAATGGTAGCCATGGAGGTGTTGAACAGGGATGTCCTACACCCCTACCAAAGCCTGCCTGGATCTTTTCACTGACACACAAACATCCCTCTCACAGAAGCTTGACCAGAGACACACAGCCCACTGTCACTTACCCACTCTCCCCATCCCATCCCCCATCCCTCCACAGAAAGAAAGAAAAGGCAACATTAACAAACGTATTTTCAAAACTACAAAACAAGTGTCTTTATGGAACATAACCCGCCCCCCCCAAAAAAAACTACAAAATAAACAAAACTGTCGGGGTTCATCAGCCAATCAGCCAGTCCGGTGTTAGCGGAGGCTCTCCTGCTGATGGCCGTATCCCCAGCAATGCCCTCTCTTCCTGGGGACACGGCGGCCAGCCAGCCCCTGGATACTCTCCGCCCAGCCTCAGGCAGGGACATAAGGAAGGCGATTGTGCGCAGCAAATCTTAGCACCAAGTTCAGAGCAGCTCTCTCCTTCCTCCCAAGGTGGGGTGAGGGGTGTGTGGGGGGACTTATGCCCGGCTCCTGGTCTATGCCCGGCTCCTGGTCTATGCCCGGCTCCTGGTCTATGCCCGCTCCTTGACTATGCCCGCTCCTTGCGCTTCAGCTTGGAGGACTTCTTGACGGCCGTGGTCTTATTCAGCAGCTTCAGAACCGTCTCCTTGTGGTCTAGCACCTTCATCATGGTGTCTCGGGCTTCCGTCACCTGATCCATCACCAGCTTGCAGCGCTGCATGTTACCCTGGCCACCACACACACACACAAACACTTCAGAAGCACATCTTACACAGTGTACAGACAATGGTGAGGTCGGCAGGACATTTAGAGGAAGTAATACAGGAAAAGTAATGCAGGAAGTAATACAGGAAGTGATACAGGAAGTGATGTGGTGAACAGGAAGGAGTCACCTGTATGAGTTCGTTGATGCGGTGCAGGTCGTCGTCTCCCCCGGCCCTCTTCTTTGGGATGAGACCCTCCTGCAGGGTGGTCAGTCTGGTGTACACGTCATGCTCCAGACTGGACTGGGGGGGTCACAGGGGGCAGGGTCACAGGTCAGAGACACTACAGGTCTAACCCAACACACACACCTGGCCTTTCACCTGGGATTTCAATCCAAGGCAGCAGCTGTGACTCTAACGTGGGCAACATGACCCCACATGACCCCAGAACTCACCAGCTGTCTGAGCTGAGCGGCACACAGGTGGATCTTCCAGCCCTGTGCCCGACACACCACCCCCCTCTGGTTGGCCATCTCCTGCAGGGAGCCCTTCTTCTCCTCTGAAACAGCAGAACATCATCACCACCATCATCATCACCACCGTTATCATCACCACCGTCATCATCACCACCGTCATCATCACCACCGTCATCATCACCACCACCGTCATCATCACCACCGTCATCATCACCACCGTCATCATCACCACCGTCATCATCACCATCATCATCACCATCATCATCACCATCATCATCACCACCGTCATCATCACCACCGTCATCATCATCACCACCGTCATCATCACCACCGTCATCATCACCACCGTCATCATCACCACCGTCATCATCACCACCGTCATCATCACCACCGTCATCATCACCACCGTCATCATCATCACCACCGTCATCATCACCACCGTCATCATCACCACCGTCATCATCACCACCGTCATCATCACCATCATCATCACCATCATCATCACCACCGTCATCATCACCACCGTCATCATCACCATCATCACCACCGTCATCATCACCATCATCATCACCATCATCATCACCACCGTCATCACCACCGTCATCATCACCATCATCATCACCATCATCATCACCATCATCATCACCACCGTCATCATCACCACCGTCATCATCACCATCATCACCACCGTCATCATCACCATCATCACCACCGTCATCATCACCGTCACCACCATCAACCCCCTGCACCCTCTCCCCTCTCCATCGCATTAGATAAAAGGATCTGCAAAATGAATACAATGCTAAAACGTAAAACACGGTTGTCTTTCAGACAGGTGGAGATGTGCTGACCTTTGACCCGGATGTCGCTGTATCTCTGGAAGTGGTGATAGGCTGCCTTCCAGGGGTTGCGGTAGTGCCGGAGCAGGGTGATGGGGGGGCGCGGGCGTACCGGCACATAACGCACCCCCTCCTCATCTGGGAGGGGCACAGACAACATAACGCCATGTCAGCACAGCAACACTGCTGCAACACAGTCACTTCAACACACCCACTGACCTCTGGCTATCTACAAACTGTGATTTGACCTTTGACCTCTGCCAGACACATACCCACATACTCCCTGGGGGGAGACTCCCTGCGGTCCGGCCGGCCCAGCCCCCTCCCCGAGGCCCGGTCCTCGTCCGTGCTGGTGGCCTCCACCATCTCCGTCTCCTCCGTGGAGATGACGTGTTGCTGCTTGCGGGGCTTCTTCCTGGGCGACGCCCCGGGGACCAGCTCCCCCGAGAGAGGGGCGCCCAGGGAGGAGGGCGGGCCCCCCAGGGAGGAGGGTGGGCAGCCCAGGCCGGGAGCCGACAACAGGGACCCGCCGGACACTGGGGAGAGGGAGAGAGAAAAGAACTACAATCATGACTTCCGTTTTGCTAACAAACTACAATCGTGGCTTCTGTTGTTTCGCATCTGTCCATCTTTGCGGCTGTGATCTACGAGCAGGTGTTTCTGGGAGGTGTAGTCCGTACCTGGCTGAGCCGTGTCCATGGGCTCCATCTCCTGCTTGATCTTGACGTCCGGCAGGACGGTGCTGGAGGCGCAGGCGGCCGTGCTGCTGGCCGCGGGCTGGGTGGGGGAGGCCACCGTGTTGGCCATGGAGGCGGGGGCAGGGGGAGTGACGGCCAGGGCGGCAGGCAGGGCAGAGAGCACAGAGCTGGGCTGGGAGGGCAGCGCGGGGCCCTGGGGGGCCAGCAGGGTGGGGATGGCCTGGGACAGGTGCTGGGCAGGGGAGGAGACAGCTTGCTGCTCTGCCCCCTGGGAGGGGAGGGCCTCCACCGTCGCCATGATGGGAGGGGCCATGGTCATGTGGACCTCCGCTTTGGGTTTAACACTGAAGGAGGAGGAAGGAGGGGGGGGTTAGACAGGACAGTTTACTATGATCTCTATAAAAGGTTCCCTCCAAACTATATAATCCCGTTTCACTTTGTGATTTGTTAACAAGTTATAACAGTTTCCTAAAATCCTTCAAAACAATCCCCAGCACAGTAAAGTGGTCAGTGTTGGAGCCTCACCCTGAAGGCCGAGGGGACCCAGCCCCTCTGAGGCCGGCCTCCACTCTTCCCCCGCCAACCTCACCTGGCTGCACTGCTATCAGGCTCTTACGCACACAGCTGCAACACAACCAGCAGCAGAACCAGCATCACAACCAGGAACCACACAGCATCACAACCAGGAACATATAGAATGTCCCGTTTCACCCAGGAGATATTCTCCACAACGCTCTCACCTCTCATTGGCTGGTTTCTTGCGGAGGATGCTGGGCCGAGGGGAGGAGACTAGTGTGGGGGCCCCGCCCCCCCCGGCCTGGGGGTGTGTCTGCACCATGGTTGCCACGGGCTGCGTGCCGCTGAACGTGTTGCCGATAGTGACCGCCACGAAGGTGGAGCCGTCTGTCAGCACCACGCCTGCAGGAGAGTGCAGGACAGTAAAGGGGGGGGATTCGAACCTATGACCTCTTGGATCAAAGCTCAACCACTGAGATATACCCGATGACGGGGTAGCAGAAGTTTAAACCAATACAGTTGTGGCCTTAAGTTCTGGCAATGACAAATGTTGTGTTTTGCAAAGTTTGCTGGTTTAGTATTTGAGGATAATGTTTTCCCTGGTTTCTATAGAATACTAGAATCACAATAAGGCACATTGCATATTTTTGGGGGCGAACATTTTCAATATATGCAAATAGTCTTTTACAGCAGTCAATCTGCTCTTAAAATCCAATCAGAATGATAGTGATTTCAGGTGGCTAGAACTAATTGACACTTTCCCCTGTGCTGATGATATGACTTACTGACATTATGTTAGCAGTCATTTTATGCCAAGGCCCAGCAAGCCTTGCAAACACAAAGTGTCCCAATACTTTTGGCCACGGTTGTACATGTATATTTTTCTGAATGATTACCTGGAGGTTTGGCATCAGACTGAGGCTGCTGCTGCTGCTGAGCTGTAATTGGTGCCTGCTGAATCCCCTGCGTGCTGATAGGTGCAGAGGTGTGCAGGCCTTGCACCCCGATTGATGCAGGCTGAATACCCTGGGCTGCCATTGGTGCAGGCTGGATTCCCTGCGCTGCCATTGGTCCAGGCTGGATTCCCTGGGTGCTGATCTGGGCAGACTGCAGACCCATCAGCTGCATGGGGTTGAGGTGGACCGTGGTCGCCATGCCAACACCCCCAGAGGTGGGGAGGGCGGAGCTGGGAGCCTGGGGGGTCACTGGGGAAGGGGGGGGGGGGCGGGGTATTAGACGGGAGCAAACACAAACTGTGTATGTGTGTGTGTATCTGGGTACTGGGTGTTTGTGTGTGTACCTGGGTACTGGCGGATGGTGGACACAGAGCTGGTGATAGGGGTGTAGGTGTGGGTCAGAGGGTACGGGGACGAGGAGTAGGTCGGCAGGAAGTACTGGAACTGGACTGGAACAGACGGCCTGGAGGAGGGAAGGGCCGTCTCTCAGATCAAATGCACCCTCAACATCTCATGTCATCAAAGGTACAGTGCCCTCAGAGTACATCAAGCCCTGATATCTTCCCAAATATATGAGCAGGGCTCGACATTAAGGCTTGTCCGGGACAAGTGGATTTTTTTGAAAGGGCAAGTGGAAGAGAAATGTAGCTGCCCCACTGGACAAGTTAAAACTCGAACAAAATCAAACGCTTTTTATTTGACCGAATTCTGCATTAGCCAATCACAAAGAAGTGGCTTTGTCTCAAGATCTTTACAGACCATGCAGCTAATTTAAAGCTCAACACTTGAACGGGGGCTTATTAATTAAATTATTTACTGTGTCGTCTCAGTTACACTATCAGGGCTTTGGAAAACTGTGATTTGCTCAAGTAGGCAAATGGCTAATAGAACATAACATTTCATAATAATTTCAGTAAATCAAGCAGCGCTGCAAGACCCAGTGAAATGTTATACAGCTAGCAAATTAATTAGCTAGCATCGCTAACGACATTGGCTAACTCCTTCGGTGGGCTATCCTCTGTATTTGAAAGCTGGCTAAACTTATACTGTATCTAAAATAACATATAGAATACCCCCGAGACTAGCTTTTACGGGTGTTCATGCGTCTATGTTGCTTTACTCCGTGTGCCTGCGCCTCGTCCATTACTGTTTACAATGTTAGCAGGACTACTTGGTTTCCGTTGCCTTCTCAGCAAGAGAAATACAAGGTTTGACATGAGAGCGTGTGTACTGGTTGGAATGCTTGCTAAGTTCACAGCTGCCGACGCTAGCTAGAAACGTCAACACAAAAAACAATTATTATAAAATGATATCTTTACCCGGACAAGTGAATTTTGTGCATGGACAAGTGAAACGTTAATGTACTTGTCCAAAGGACAAGTGCCTCAAAAAGTTAATTTCGAGCCCTGTATGAGGCTTATAAATGGACCATCTGACAGGAAGTGAGGTGGCCACATCAAAATGTCCATCTGACAGGAAGTGAGGTGGCCACATCAAAGGTCTATCTGACAGGAAGTGAGGTGGCCACATCAGAGCCTCCTGGGGACGTACCTGTTGTCGCTCCTGGTCTCCATGGTGACGGGGTTGGGGGAGGAGTGATGTCCAGAGATGGAGATGAGGTTAGTTCGCTCCCCAGGGTAGTCCGGCTGGATGCGAGGGGAGGTGTGGGCTATGGGCTGGGGCACCACCTTGGCTGTGGGTGCAAACACACAGGACGTCAGCTACAAGCTAATACTGCTACAAGCTAATACTACTGTCCAAAATGTGTCGTGTTGCGTGTGTGTCCTGGACGTGCTTACCAACGGGGATGGCAGACGTGGTCACTGCGGTGGCGTGAGAGGAGTGAGAGGGCATCGTCATGGTGACGATGGTGCTACTGTTCATTTGGGTGTGTGGCACAGATCCTGAGAGAGACGAGACAGGGGGTTAGTTAGAGGAAGGAGGCTGGCTGTACCCCTCTGCCCTGCCTCCAGGCCTCTGCCCTGCCTCCAGGCCTCTGCCTCCAGGCCTCTGCCTCCAGGCCTCTGCCTCCAGGCCTCTGCCTCCAGGCCTCTGCCTCCAGGCCTCTGCCTCCAGGCCTCTGCCTCCAGGCCTCTGCCTCCAGGCCTCTGCCTCCAGGCCTCTGCCTCCAGGCCTCTGCCTCCAGGCCTCTGCCTCCAGGCCCCTGCCTCCAGGCCTCTGCCCTGCCTCCAGGCCTCTGCCCTGCCTCCAGGCCTCTGCCCTGTCTCCAGGCCTCTGCCCTGCCTCCAGGCCTCTGCCCTGCCTCCAGGCCTCTGCCCTGCCTCCAGGCCTCTGCCAGGCCTCCAGGCCTCTGCCTCCAGGCCTCTGCCCTGCCTCCAGGCCTCTGCCCTGCCTCCAGGCCCCTGCCCTGCCCTTACCTGTAGTGGTTGTGGCGGGGACGGTGTTTGTGGCGACGATGGGAGCCACTGTGGCTGCAGCGACGGGCGTCACAGAACTGAAGATGGACTTCTGAGGACGGAAGCAGAACAGAGGGGGGGAGGGGGGGGGGGTCAGCATCCACACACACACTGACGCCTGGGACGTCAAACATTTCAGAAATGTGTGGAGGGCGTCTAACCTGGGTCATGGCGTGGGGCGGTTGGGGCTTCTGGGCCACGATGGGGGGGTGGGAGGGCAGGGTGATGCGTGTGGCCGTGTCCCTGCTGGCCTGGGGACGCTGGATGCTGAGGGTGTTCGGGGGAGGGTGGATGGTCAGCCCTGGACGCCTGCAACACACAGCATAGGACACGTGACCAGCTGGCAGTCTCACCCTCAGATCAGACATGGAGAAACAGCAGCTGGTCTCAGACCAGACAGGACGTCTGAGTCAGAAGTATTGATGCTGCTGGACGAGCCACTAACACTGTCTCCTTTAGTCAGGCTTTGAAAACAAACATCAGGCCCCACCTTTCTCATTCTGGGCCAAGATAACCCTGATATCCACCCTGGAGCCCCCTTCCCACCCTGGAGACCCCCTCCCACCCTGAAGACCCCCAGTCTGGGCCCCCCTCCCACCCTGGGCCCCCCTCTCAGTCTGGGCCCCCCTCTCAGTCTGGGCCCCCTCTCAGTCTGGGCCCCCCTCTCAGTCTGGGCCCCCCTCTCAGTCTGGGCCCCCCTCTCAGTCTGGGCCCCCCTCTCAGTCTGGGCCCCCTCTCAGTCTGGGCCCCCCTCTCAGCCTGGGCCCCCCTCTCAGTCTGGGCCCCCCTCTCAGTCTGGGCCCCCCTCTCAGTCTGGGCCCCCCTCTCAGTCTGGGCCCCCCTCTCAGTCTGGGCCCCCCTCTCAGTCTGGGCCCCCTCTCAGTCTGGGCCCCCCTCTCAGTCTGGGCCCCCCTCTCAGTCTGGGCCCCCTCTCAGCCTGGGCCCCCTCTCAGCCTGGGCCCCCCTTCAGTCTGGGCCCCCCTCTCAGTCTGGGCCCCCCTCTCAGTCTGGGCCCCCCTCTCAGTCTGGGCCCCCCTCTCAGTCTGGGCCCCCCTCTCAGTCTGGGCCCCCCTCTCAGTCTGGGCCCCCCTCTCAGTCTGGGCCCCCCTCTCAGTCTGGGCCCCCCTCTCAGTCTGGGCCCCCCTCTCAGTCTGGGCCCCCCTCTCAGTCTGGGCCCCCCTCTCAGTCTGGGCCCCCCTCTCAGTCTGGGCCCCCCTCTCAGTCTGGGCCCCCCTCTCAGTCTGGGCCCCCCTCTCAGTCTGGGCCCCCCTCTCAGTCTGGGCCCCCCTCTCAGTCTGGGCCCCCCTCTCAGTCTGGGCCCCCTCTCAGTCTGGGCCCCCTCTCAGTCTGGGCCCCCTCTCAGCCTGGGCCCCCCTCTCAGTCTGGGCCCCCCTCTCAGTCTGGGCCCCCCTCTCAGTCTGGGCCCCCCTCTCAGTCTGGGCCCCCCTCTCAGTCTGGGCCCCCCTCTCAGTCTGGGCCCCCCTCTCAGTCTGGGCCCCCCTCTCAGTCTGGGCCCCCCTCTCAGTCTGGGCCCCCCTCTCAGTCTGGGCCCCCCTCTCAGTCTGGGCCCCCCTCTCAGTCTGGGCCCCCCTCTCAGCCTGGGCCCCCCTCTCAGTCTGGGCCCCCCTCTCAGTCTGGGCCCCCCTCTCAGTCTGGGCCCCCCTCTCAGTCTGGGCCCCCCTCTCAGTCTGGGCCCCCCTCTCAGTCTGGGCCCCCCTCCCACCCTGGGCCCCCCTCTCAGTCTGGGCCCCCCTCTCAGTCTGGGCCCCCTCTCAGTCTGGGCCCCTGTACTTACGCGTGCACCATCTCAGTGGAGTGTGTGACAGCAGGACTGATGACGGAGCCCTGGGTCCTGCTGACAGAGATGGGGGTCACCACGGTGGGCAGCACCGCTGAGGAGGTGGAGACAGGGGGACGGGTCTGAGGGACACAGCAGGGGAGGAGAGAGTTAGGAGCCATGGGTCACATGTACAGTCAAGACAAACTGTCAAGTAGACTAAATATGTTTATAGGTGGGGGGGGGGCAGATATGGTTTAACTAGTGAGCTCCACCCCTCCCCCTGCGCTCCACCCCTCCCTGCATGACCAGGAGCAGAGCTGAGGCACCTGGGTGGGCTGGTGGAGGATGTGCTGAACGGTGGACGGGCCTGGCCCGGCCCCGGCTCCAGATGCTGGACGCAGAACTGTGGCGCCTTTAGAGCTGGACATGACAGCTGCAGCAGCCGCCCCTGGACACATACAACTGATCAGTCAACAGTAACGACTGCATAAAGGCAGTGATGTTTAAAAATCAAGCCAGAATTTGCTGACACCCTTCTTCCTAATGCTGTCATACCTCTGGGTAGATGGGAGGTGAATGTCTGTGAAGGGGCGGCGGTGGCCCCAATCTGCAGGGGCGGGGCACTACTCCTGATAATCTGGATGTTAGCAGGCATGAGATGGTGCAGGTTACTGGAGTGACCCTTGAACACAAAACAAACGCCTTGCTCGTTAGCGGCCGATAGAACTCTGGAACTCTTAACGTGCAGAGCCAATGAGCAGAGCAGTCACCTGCTGACTACTGATGGTTGCCACGGGGATGGAAGGAGTCGGAGTGATGCTGCTCTCCAGAGTGACCGTGATGTGTCCGGGCACCTTGGGGGGGACGGCGAGGTGGCCCTGGTTCAAAGCGGGCGCCGGGGCGATGAGACGACTGGGGATCGGTGACTTCAGGACAGCCTGGGGGGGGGGAACACCAAAAAACATTAACTTCATTTTCTCCCCCGTTCACATTGGTTAGATGATACACGTGTTGCTGAAGAGAGGCTCTGTTTACCTTCATCTGGCCCTCTGTGAGGGCAGTGGGCTGGCCAGCCACCTGGGCCAGGTGGATGGGAGGAGCTGACACTGTGACTGGAGGGCCGGGCTGGATGGGGAGCTGCTGGGGAAGACCTTGGGGTGGGCCGTAGGGACGCACCATCACCGTTTCCTGCTTATCCTCCCTGAACGAGAGCGCTGCTCCTCCACCGCCGCTGCTGGGCGGCCGATCTTGCGGCCCATGATCAGCATCACGGCTGCCCTCCGCATCTCCTCCTGCTGAGAACCAGACAAAACCGTTGGACTACAGACGCACACACACGGATACGGTTCTGACAAGCTAGCTAAGAAGCTAATGTTGTTATTGCTGAGTAGCTTGACAACGGGCGGGTTATTCAGCACCTGGTTGGTTTGGTGACGGGTTTAAAGGCACCAAGTTTCCGCCCGGGATCTGGGGAGGCCCTCCTCCAGAAGCGGGCATTCCGTGTCTCGGGAACTGTTGCGAACTCATCTTCCGTTATTCCACAACCTAAACGTAAAAGAGGAGAGAGTTCGGATTATCCGGCTGGCAAGCTACCCGGCTATTATACAAGTATCGAATGCACGAGTACACTGATTGGATTCAATACGACCAAGACGTGCAACTTAAAAGTTTCAGCGAAATAATCATTCCAATCCGACTGTTAGCATTTAGGACCGGTCCGAATGTACTCACATGTAACATTACATTATGTGGTAACCTTGTGTTAAATATCGATGTGTGGGTGTTGGTAGCTAAATTGCTAACAGTACACATTGACTAGCTGAAAAGCTGCTACCACTAAAATGAGCGAGCCACCTAGCCAATGAATTTGATTCGAGTCAAATGAATTGATAATTAGCTTGCTATGCAAGTAGGATTCCGTAGGGAACGTGTTGAGTGTTTTGACGCTTTTATCAGAATATCGACAGCGAACTGTACACGCTGTGACCAGTAACGGAAATGTCTTGATATCTAGCTAATGTGTTAGCTACCAGATAGCTAAGCTAGCTGGTGAGATAAACAATGATAGGTATCTAGGCTACTAGCTAACAAAATGCCTTGCAATTTTTCTAAAACACAGCACAACAATATTTGAACGAAGACCACCAATTTGCTATGGGCGAGAAATTGATTATACATTCAAACCAAAACTTTGTCAAAATAGACTACCGTATTTGCAGAGTTACAATTTTTCCATTCGTCTTTTCTTTTCAACAACACACAGCTAAGCCGGAAGAATGCAGACCTCACAAACGGACCTCCCTGTTTTTCGGCCAATGACAATAAGGAATTGCAAACCTTCGTCCAACCACTGACGGGGGTTGAACAATTGCTAAAACGGCGACGTGATTGGACTTCAGACTCTTTTTTTCGGCGCGGGGAGGATCCGCGAGGCGGTGGCGGGCTTGTCCGAAATAGATTCAGGAACTGCAGTTCGTTCATGTGGCCAGCAGGGAGCAGTAGTCCCCTGCTGCGGTAGGTCCACCACAACCATAATAGGCGTGAACACATCGTTCCTTATGCATCTGAACTTAGGCCTACTGTTTGCTATACTTAGCATGATAGGAAAGGTGAACGTGTGTAGGCTATTGAAAACAATCATGCCTTGTTAACGATCCCGTACGTTGATAGCGTTTCTGTTTTTAGGATTAGGAAGTAGGGAGGAAGAAAGGTCGGCATATTCTGAGAATGCAAGCCCATATTCTACACCGCAATACCTACTTCAACTGGATAGTTGAAATTCCACAAATGTTCATGTCAACCGTGTAAACACTTTCCAAGAAATGCTTGGTACGCGTTTCTTTTCACTCCCACGAGAACATTCACAACGTGACCCCTCAATTGAGATCTCATTTAAAGCAGTCTGTCTGTGGCAAGGTAAGGAATCATTCTGACATATTCTTCCATCCCGGTAGCAGACTAGAATAATCAACAACAACAAGAACAGTTTGCGGAGCCTGACAACAGGGGTCATATCAAACATCTGAAGGGAACCATAGGGCCTCCTGGAAAGTAAAACCGACAGTTTTGGACTTGAAAAGCCTGCTAACAGAGAGACAATCCCAGGCGTTTGGCATCGAGTTACTGCCACATTCTCCAGCCCATGACATCACCCAGATACCTACGATGCTTGGCCCGGCTCCCTGTGAGATCCTGCGGGCCGAGGCTATTTTTCCAAGGTGGTATGTGTTATTTCTGTCACTCACCCGTACGGAAGGTCTCTGTTGCCCACATGTGATGGGATTGCTAGGAGCTCCGGGCGAAGTAGCTGCTTACCGACGGTGCCCTTCATCGCCATGCAGGCCTCTTCTACCTATCGGGGAGAGACGACACGTTGTGTTTTCCTCAAGTAGGCCTATAAACAACACTCTTAACTTCTCTAACATTGTTGCCCCGGCTGTGGTAACATTTCAACAAGCCAGCAACTGTATCACAGTATAAAAAGAAGTTTGATTTACGTGTTAGGGCAATATAGGCCAACAGCCTACTGATGCCAGAATAGACATACAGTCTCATCGACACAATAATTGTTCCTCAGAAAGAGAAAAAAACATTCCCAGAGAGCCATGCCTTTTGTGGGAATTTAACCTTTAAACCTTTCCTGCTCCATCCTCAAAAATAGTACAAATTCTCTGGAAGGCTTAGCGGCCCAAGCTTGCGTGGCTAGTACGAATAAAAACACACGGTGCTAACAGTCTCAGTGCTGTCTGCGACCGAACACAAATAACAGTCACCCTTCAGAGTGAACGGGACCACTGGATGCTGCCCTTCTCAGCGCATGCCGGTCGTTCCTGACTCCCACAGAGGCACGGCCGTGACGACCAGAGATGCGTTCACCGGGATACAAACAAGGGGATCGTGGCAGTATATATTTAAGGTTTTTCAGGTTCTTGCATGATGAGGTGTGAACATTCAACTGTCCAACTGATTCCTCCCACCTATTTAACTCAAGAGTTAAGTTAAGATTACTGTAGGTGTGTTTCTCATTTACAAGCTTGTCTGACCAACATAGCGAGCATTCTTTGATACCACAAGCTGGCAGGGTTGAGAAATGAATCTGTATCATCAGGGAGTGGAGTTTGAAAGCAATTGTGATTCACGCATGGGCAGAGATGTACCAAGAGAAGCCAGACACAGTCTGTAAATATACAAACACGGCTTTGGACGACGCCTGTGTCAGATTTAGATTTACATCACAGTCGCAAATATAGTAAGTAATTTAAGTGCCAGTTATACTAAACAACATCACTGTGGTACATTTAGCAGACTAGATCAGAGCTCCAGCCACGGGGAAGCTTAATGCAGCTGTAAATCCGGACATGTCAGATATAACATTACAGACGAGTGTGGTGGATGTGGCCAATGCACTGATTTCCCTGACAGCTTGTGTCTAACCTGACACTACTTAGTTTAGTAAGCTACAAACAATTTACATGAAAAAACTAGGTACTGTAATTGAGATGTAATTTTTGAAGTGTAATAAGATTCCTCCTCTGTCACATAGAGCCCAGCCCAGGTCCATGTCTACCTCTTAGACATCCCACTGAACGTCACCTGCAGGGGAATAGTTTTGGTGACACTAAAAGCTTTCCTGGACTGATGTTAACTTAGCGAGGTATCGTCTTGGTTTTTACTGGGGTAAAGGTAAGGATCCCCCCCCCCCCCGGGCCCCCGGCCTTACCCCCTGGCCCCCCCTTCACTGTCAAAACTGAGAGGAAGAGGAGAGTAGTTCCACCACAATGGCAGACCTAAATTTAGAGGACCTGATTTATGTGGAAAAGTGAAGATGGGGGAGAACGCATTCCGACACAGACCCAAGCAGAAAGTTTCGGAATCTCCATGGATATTAAGGCAAAACACAGCGCGGTGCCCAGTTATTTGTCCATGTTTTTCTCACAGAGCTTCAGAAGGGAAAATGCAGCTTAAAGGCAGCAGGGACAGGGTTTACTTGTGTTGCTCAGACGTTGTCTCAACAACTGACATATAGCAAATAAATACAACAGAAACAGATGTTGGTCCAGCAGGGGGTGAAACAATTGTGTGTAACCAGAAACTGACATTTTTCATGTGTTTTTACATGTCAAATGCACAATGAGCCTTCAGTTACCCTTTAACTCCACAGAAATGGAATGTAGAAAAAAAAAGTTGTTGATCTACTTCTCGGGCTGTGGGCCAGTTGCAGATCAGTAGCGGGTGGTTTGAACTCACTCGGATGGGATCAGAGATATGTCTGAAACAGCCACCTCACGACAGCCGTGCTTCCATGACGGTTCAAAGAGAAACTGGATGGCTCCTCTGGAATGCTCCCCCGGTCCCCCCAGCCCTCCCCTGGGCAGAAGGGGCTCTGCTGTCTGGACTGAAGCCAGGAAGGAGCCTCCCTTAGACAGCCTCACAGCTCAGCCAATACAGATGTTTGTGTCGGCCCTCGTCCACAAGACCTCGACCCTTCACCCAGACAGCCTCTGGTATCCCCCCCGGGATCACCCCCCGATCATGTGGCTTCACCCCACAGGCGAGTGTTCAAGGGGGAAAGAAATAGCCATGGAGCCTTCAACTCACACAACGTAGGATTTCAATAAATCAATTGACATAACTGGAGCCTGACAGGAGAGAGAACGGTGACCACTGAGGCAGTCATGCAATAAACCTCCTCATATCAGTACCTGAATCAAACCACCGACATTCTGACAAGGTGAGATTCTGTGTTCGCTGGAACTGAGTGTACAACATCTGTGTACAACGTTGTGGAATCTTTACGATTCCGTGGAGAATTATTCAGGAGAGCAAGGCGACCGCTGAAGCCTTCTGGGTAACACTTGTTACCGTGTGACAGGGACAAGGTGAGATATTTGGCAGACGCCACTCTTACACACTGAGAAAAGTTGCACTGATCTGTCACAAGTAAACACAGGAGAAGGGAGACTGGCTAGGCATCCCTGGAATGTCCTTTCACTTCTACTAAGGGAAGCAAACAAGGCCAAATATTTATACTTAGAGCCAAAGCGCACTGAAAAAGATTAATTGCAACAATCGCAGGCATATTTCTCAAGAGTCCACTTGGTTGTTGAGGACATCCAACAGATATGACTGTATTTCCTTCAGCTAATGGTAAATGATTGTCTGGATGGAATGGCAGAAATCCAATCAATCGTTTCGATATATCTTCTTGCATTTTGAAGATACTGAGTTTGTTTTACCAAAGAAGCAGGAAGCCAGTGTTCCAGTGAATCCGCGGTCAGCGGGAGGAAATGACCCGGAGGATTCATTCCAAGAATGTGGTCTTCAAATTGAGGACTTTACATAAACAAAAAGATGTTTACACACTTTTATAGCATTCACACAATGTTGTAGCCTTTTCATTTAGCCCTGCTTGTCCCGAACAAACCTTGAGATACTTCCACTTTTAAGGACAGATTCACCACCACAATATATTTTATTCAAAAAAGTTTGGTGTGGGATCTGTAGGGTTAAATACCCCCAAAACAGATGCTGCCATAGCAGGGGGTGGTGTTATATTATGTAACTTGAAGCTGACCGTTATTTACAGAATATGTTATATACGTTTAAGTGTGTGAACAGCGGTGGGGGACGGAACGGTTTCTGGCGTGTTGAGAAACAACATTCCAGATATTCTTCCATATCTGGTCCGCTCTCCCCTGAGACACGTCAGCTGTGCAGACCGATGCTTTCGTTCCACAGTGGTGAAAGGTGTGTCACGAGAACTGACGAAAGCAAAACAATAAGAAATGTCACACAAGATGGATTGTAGAAATCCGTGTGTAAATGGAATGAGAAACACGAGGTCTGGTCTATATTCTGGTTCAGGCTGAGGGACAGTGACGGTCCTCCATGGTCCTGGAGGAAGGAGCAGCCTAACCCTGAGCCGTGCTCTGAGGGGCTTGTGTCTGAAGTGCGTCCATGGAGAATGCCACAACACTGCTTGTCTTTAAAAGCAGAATAATTTGAGCGCGCCCCTCACTCCCAGCCGTGTCTTTAGAAAAGCCCAACGTGTCGAGAGAGACGACCCAGCTGAAAGAACATAAAGCATCTTTGTTTCACCGTTTGTGGTGAAGAACATACTTAGCATTCAGGCTGGGCTGGATGCTAAACAGGGGCGCTGGGAGGAATGTGCCGCTGGGGTTTTGTGATGCAGGTTGCTTGCCAACAGTCAAGCAGGTGGTAGTTCTGTGTTTCTACGCTTAATAAAGTACCTTTCTGTCCAGTTGAATGGGAGCTGTGAGTCGAGCCTGTCTATGGGCTCTGATGAAGGCTGTTAGTACAAGCATGTACTTGTACCACGTCAGTAGAATGACTCTCTCCTCCCACCCCAGTCCTCAGACAGTCCCTTGCTGAGGGGAGTCGTTGATACGTCACAGATGACTGGTGGCTTGTCTGTCTGCTCGGCAGGTTTTCTTGATAAAAATTGACAACAATCAGCATTTCAAGATATATATTAAAGTCTTTATTCTATTAATAAATTGTTATTGGAATAAAAAAAATCCCCATTTTAGAAGTTCACAGCAACTTTACAATGGGTCACCCACATAAAGCAAGGCCTTCTACACATGAAACCTTGCATGCATATATAGTTATATTTCAGTTATAACTTAAAAGTAATGCAAATCTTTGGCGTTATGTTCACACCACTGAATACTAAAAAGAAATAAAATATACAAAATATATTAACCTCTCTTAGGTCGATACAACCCTTTTATGTAAACAAAGTACAAAAAGTGAAAAAGCATTTTAAAATAGCAAACAGTTTTCAAACACAGATCATTGACCAGCAACTGCACTGTGAGAGGAAAACATTTAAAACATTTAAAAAGCAGTTAAAAAAGGTGACAGACTGAAGAGTTTGTACAGAACCACACTAACTCCGCCCCACACATTCCAGTTTCCACATCACAGTCATACATACTTCTGCATTTAACACACAGAAAGGAACTCAAAGGGTTTCCTGTTCCTGATAATGCGGGTCTTTCAGAAGTCTCTCATGTATGAACACAGACACGCTTGATACTCGAGCAGAGAAGAAAACAGCACTTCATTGTAACTCTTGTTTAGCATCAACAAATAGAAAATGGAAAACACGAGCCAAATACGGCTGTCCTGTGTCCTCAGTACTGCAAAGAACCTCCTGGATCTTTAGACCCCCAGCAGAACCTGCTGCCGAGGCGTCGACATAGACGAGTGACAAGATGAGCGTTCAGAGAAGACAGACGGTTTAACGGGGGTCGGAGGTCAGCCTGAAGATAGGCTCTTCCTTCTGGCCGAGGCATGGTGCTGGGGAGGGGGGCGCGGCCGTCTGAGGGCCCAGAGCACCAGAACCAGGCCTCTTAAAAACGAGGCTCCTGTGAACCCCAGCCTCTCTCCCCTCCGCTGCTCTCTCGGACGGGTCTAGGAGAGCCCATGACCTCCGCACCCTAACCCTGAAAAGGGGGATTTCAGACCCCCCGGTTAAGCTGTGTGCAGGGCCCCCACAGCCCCCCAGAGAGCACCAACTGCATAGTTCCCTAAGGAGGGGGGGTGCAGGGGCAGGGAGGCATAGTCAGTCTACACAGAGGAACACAGAGGAATGGAGGAATGCGAGGGTAGGATGTGTAAACACATTCTACAACTGACTTCCCCAAGCCAAGCATTTAGCTTCACATAGCCTTGTAGGAAGCCTGACTGTCACATGGACTGAGGATGGATTGTATGCAGGAACTTGGGCTGTCTCGATGCCCAACACTGGCAGAGCCAGAACACAGACAAGTACTGCAGAGGTGAGAGGAGACAGGAACAAGACACACCTTCATCAGGGTCACTTCCTCTTACTCTTAAAAATAACGAAAATCCATGCAAAAATGTCACAGCACATTAACAGCAGCACTTATAAATATAAACACAGAGCTAAATAACAAAGAACATATATAAAATAACACCAAATCACATAGACAATGTGTGCCGGTACCTTACGTCTGACAACACCACAGACAACAGTTCTAGTGTTTTTTTAGATGAGGAGAATCAGGAGAGGAAAGCGCAGCTCTCCTCCCCTCCTCTCCCTCTCTTCCCTCCCTCTCCCCTCCTCTCTCCCCTCCTCTCTCCTCCAGACCCGTGCATGGGTCTCTCTCTGGAGACGTTGGAGGGGTACTGGGTCAGGAGACCTCCTGGCAGAGGGCTCCTGTCGTCCTGAAGGACTGACATCACCAGGGACATGGGTCCTGTTCAGCTTCATTGGCTGTGTTTCGGGGTTCTCCTTCTTAAATAAGGATTTCTACCACGTCTGCGTCGGAGGAGGTGAGATTCTTGTACGTGTTGAGGGCTGCTTTCACGTGCTCCGAAGCATCTGTGGTGAATAAAGGAGAACAAGTACTTAGTCCTGTTTCAAAGAAGTTTCAGTTTAACAGTCGTGACCTTAAGACAAGTTAAGTAGGCTGCTAGGTAGAGGCTGAAGAGATGATGGCCGGGTTTCCCAGATTCGTTAAGAAGCTCTTAACGCTAAGAGCTTCTTAAGAGCGTTCTAAGAACGCTCTAAAACGTTCTTAGAACGCTCCTAAGAAGCTGTTAGCGTTAAGAGCTTCTAAACAAATCTGGGGAAACCCGGCCAATGTCATGTTGAAATGTTTACTACGTGGGAAGGTACTGGCCACCTTGGGTCCCTCCACACGCACACACACACGTCTAGTTCTTTGGAATGGCTCCACAACCACTTGATGCCGTGACCCTGAGTGTGGTTACTGTTTAACCAGCTGAGATCAAAAGTACAGCCAGGCTGCACCATTGATCTACCGCCACATCAATGAGCAGGTTTGATCTCTGTCCTCATGTCTGATGACAGGGTATGATAACAGTCCAGAGAGGCAGAGGGGAGGGAGATGGGGGAACACACACCTGAATCTGGTGCCAAGGGAGGCTGAAGGTCATCCTCCATGGGGGGGGGCGTCACACTGGGTGCTGGAGTCCCGGCTGTGGGGCCTGAGGGGGGCAGGGGGACGGGGGGGCAGCGAGAACGTCTGGTCATCTGAGAGACTCTTCCCTATGAGCGCAGAAACAAAGAGGAAGACCAGATCACACACCCCACACACACACCCCATACACTCATCTGTGAGAAAGCTGCTTCCCACAACTATTCAGTAGCTATTCTGGAGCGGGGAGACGACACAAATTCCATGTTGGAAAAAGACATCTATTTGAGGCCCCCCTCCCCCCTCCTGGGCTCCTCTGCCTGGAGACCAGAGGAGCTCAGCTGTCTCAAGCAGGACGCTCTCTGAACCACACATTCCTCCAGCGTACCTTCCCCCCTGGTGCCGGTGCTGTCCCCGGAGCCTGGGATGGAGGGGGCAGAGAGGGCCTGTCTCAGACCCTGCTGTTCTCTCCTGGATCTCTGCTGCAGAACTCTGATCACAGCATCCTTCTCCAGGACCTCACCATGCAGAACCTGGATCCTACACACACACACACACACACACCGTTAGCACAGGCTGACTTCCAGGTGAGAGAGGGTGGACTACAGATGTCTCTCTCAGGATGTGAGTAAGGTGAGTGTGTACCTGTTCTCCAGCTCCTGGTGTCTGTGATTGGTCAGAGGCATGTCGTCGTTGAAGCTGTCGTTGGGGGAGTGGCGGGGGGAGTGCTTGATGATGGTTGTATCTCTGGACGGGGGAAGAAGGAGAGCACTTTATTCAGACAGTGTGCTTCGACCACAACCACGGAAAACGACCTAAGTTTAAGTGTTGTCTGGTGCCTCTAAGGTGACAAATCAGGGAACCAGCCAGGTTACCCGTCATGTGATCAGTCATGTGACCAGTCATGTGACCCACCTCTGCGCGGCGGCGGTGGCAGCAGCGTCCATGGCAAACTGCATGATGGTGCTCTGCTCCAGGTACTTCTGCTCCCACCTGGTGATGTCAGCCTCCAAAGCCAGGACCCGCTCTTCCCGCTCCCTGAGCTGCAGCCGGAGGGCCCAGGGGCTCTGCTGCACCTGCTGGGGGCCCTGAGCCTGGAGCTGGGGAAACTGAGCCTGGCGCTGGGGGCAGAGGGGACAGGGTGTGAGGGGGACAGGGTGTGAGGGGGACAGGGTGTGAGGGGGGCAGGGTGTGAGGGGGACAGGGTGTGAGGGGGACAGGGTGTGAGGGGGACAGGGTGTGAGGTGGACAGGGTGTGAGGGGGGGACAGGATGTGAGGGGGGGACAGGATGTGAGGGGGACAGGATGTGAGGTGGACAGGGTGTGAGGGGGACAGGATGTGAGGTGGACAGGGTGTGAGGGGGACAGGGTGTGAGGGGGACAGGATGTGAGGGGGACAGGATGTGAGGGGGACAGGATGTGAGGTGGACAGGGTGTGAGGGGGACAGGATGTGAGGGGGGGACAGGATGTGAGGTGGACAGGGTGTGAGGGGGACAGGGTGTGAGGGGGACAGGATGTGAGGGGGGGACAGGATGTGAGGTGGACAGGGTGTGAGGGGGACAGGGTGTGAGGGGGACAGGGTGTTGGGCTTCACCTGCTGGGCTCTCATGGTCTTCAGCTCGTGCTCCAGCCTGTTGCGCAGCCTGAGCTCCAGAGCCTCTCTCTTCTGGCAGGCCACCTGCAGTTGGGCGAGCGAGCCTTGCAGGCCCTCCACCTTCTCCACGTACGCTCTCTTCCTGCCCAGCTCCTCCTCCAGCTGCCGCACACGCGCACGCTCACTGCACAGCGCGGCCTCAAGGGCCTCACGCCTCCGCACCCACTCCTCCCCTGAGGAGCGCTGAGCTCGCAGCTCCCTCTCCCTCTGATGCGCCTCGTCTGGGGGGGGAGGAGGAAGGAGGGGAGGGGAGGGGAGAGGAGGGAGGAGAGGAGGGGAGAGAGGAGGGAGGAGGGGAGAGAGGAGGGAGGGAGGAGAGAGGAGGGAGGAAAGGAGGGAGGAGAGAAGAAAGTGGAAAGTTAAAAAGGGCCACTCTCAAACAAATCCTCCACCCAGCCTGTTCAGACACTGTCCCACGAGGGTCAAGCTGCTACCGCCAGCACACAGCACCCTGGAGCTCACCAGCAGAACTTCCTGTCTGGTGACCTCACAGGGGTCACCGCGGAGGTCACTCTAACACGGGTCGTGATCGAGTGCGACAAGAACGCAGACTCATTTTCAGACGTCAGTAAGTGTGTGGAAACAGCAGAGCTGGCGCTGGGTGGACCCACAGCACAGCAGAGCAGGAACGCATGCAAGGAACAACCCAGGAGTCCAGGCCACATTCCTGCAGCTGTGAGGCCAGACGGTGCCCCCCCCCTCCCACTCTAGTCACACAACACACCCCTTCAAGGTGGCTCCAAGCCCGGCCCAGCCCAGGGTCAGGGAGGGGGACGTGTGTTCTGTACACAAGTCAGAACCAGGACCTAAACTTCTCCCTGCCAACCTCCTCCATCTCTGATCTGAACAGGGAACTGGCAGCCAACAACACTGTTGTCTACTTAACTCTGGTGGTACAAGCCTGGTGGGAACATGGCTGTGGTGTTGTGATTAAACCAGAGAACACTTACTTTGTTCAAGGAGTTTGGCGAAGATGTGATGCTTGTGGTCTGCTGATTCAACTTCTTTAGCAACATGCTGTCTGGTAACCGTGTCCAGACGATCTGGATTCAATCAAAACAGAAATAAATCGATGAGGATTTTCTGTTTCCGACTTGCAACATCACATTTTTACCACTATTTACAATTCTACAGCGTTTCAAGTCAAAACTGTTGAATAAATATATATACACAACATATATAAAAGTTCTATAAACCAGAGTGTCCGAGAAGTTGTGAAAGCCAGCCTCACCCCTCAGGTCCCGGTTGAAGTCGTGCAGCCTCCTGATCTCGTCCTCCAGCTTGGTCCTCATGGTCTTCTCCAGGGCTTCCCTCTTGGCTGAGCTGTTCATCAGCATCTCGTACGCCTCAGAGATCCTCTGGCTCTCCTGCTCCAGCTGCAGGAACACAAGCAGGCCGTGAGGACGTGACTCAGCCTTCCTCACCCCCCAGGACGCCTCCAGCAGAGACTCCTCTGGGCCTGCGAAGGCCTGTGTCTGGCCTGCAGTGTGACGTCAGAGAGGCCTGGCTAGCCTGTTCAGTGCGTGAGCTCCCCCGAGCTCATGACTACCCTGGGAACCAGGGATCCACATTCCTGAGAGGCTGATTGGGCCCAGGTGTCTTCACACCTCCTGGCTGTCTGCCAGGGCTGAGAGCGGAACACACACTGCAGACATGTCCATCCCTACTTCCTCCAAATAACACCTACGCGCGTGTAGAGACACAAACTGTGTGTCTGAGAAGTTCCCCGTGTTACGAAGCTCTCTGTGGGGACTGGCTTGATCTGCATGTGAATGTTACTCAGTATGATGGGCTGGGCGGAAGCTGGAGTGAAACCCCTCCTCATCCCTCCCCACACCCTGCCTCACTCACCCCTCCCCAAACCCTGCCTCCCTCTTCCCCTCTCCCTGCCTCCCTCACCCCTCTCCCTGCCTCCCTCACCCCTCTCCCTGCCTCCCTCACCCCTCACCCTGCCTCCCTCTTCCCCTCTCCCTGCCTCCCTCACCCCTCTCCCTGCCTCCCTCACCCCTCTCCCTGCCTCCCTCTTCCCCTCTCCCTGCCTCCCTCACCCCTCTCCCTGCCTCCCTCTTCCCCTCTCCCTGCCTCCCTCTTCCCCTCTCCCTGCCTCCCTCACCCCTTTCCCTGCCTCCCTCACCCTGCCTCCCTCACCCCTCTCCCTGCCTCCCTCACCCCTCTCCCTCACCCCTCTCCCTGCCTCCCTCACCCCTCTCCCTGCCTCCCTCACCCTGCCTCCCTCACCCCTCTCCCTGCCTCCCTCACCCCTCTCCCTGCCTCCCTCACCCCTCTCTCTGCCTCCCTCACCCCTCCCCACACCCTGCCTCACCTTCTGCAGCCTCGCAGCCTTCTCCCCGCAGCCCTCCAGCTCCCTCTTCAGCCTCTCGTTCTCTCTCAGCAGCACCTCCATCTGGACAGAGCTGTTGCTAGGCATTCTGGGAGTTGTAGTGAACTGCTCTGGGCTTGCAGCGCTCACGGTGGGGTAGATGCTGTTCCGGACCACCTGGGCCTCGACAGGTACAAACCTGGAGGAGAGGAGAGAGACAGAGGAGGAGAGAGGAGAAAGACAGAGGGAGAGGAGGAGAGAGCGAGACAGAGGGAGAGGAGGAGAGAGTGAGACAGAGGGAGAGGAGGAGAGAGTGAGACAGAGGGAGAGGAGGAGAGAGAGACAAGGAGAGTCATTCATCATGCATGAGCATTTCATGAGACAGATTTACAAAACTATAAACCAACATGTTTATACTGTAAAGAACGACAAAGGTCAACGAGGTACATTCCCCTCGTGAGCATCAGCCGCGACCTCTGACCCCTGTCGCCCTGGCAACCCTGCGTGTGGTTACCTGTGGTGTTGGGAGTGGAAGGGGGGCGGAGGCTCGCTGTAGTAGTGTCCGTGTGGGTGCTCCTGGGAGTGACTGACCATGTACCCCGGGGCCCTGACTAGGAAGGGGTAGTCTGGAGGGGGGCCTCTCTGGTCCGGGTGCTGCAGGGGCCCGGGGCCCTGGAGGGCATGGGGGCCAGGGTGGAGGCTGGACAGCTGGGGGTAACTGTGTGAGGCGCTGAGGGCCAGGGGATGGGAAGAGCTGGTCCTCTCCAGAGACAGCAGCAGCAGGCGCTCACTGAGGGAGCGGGCATGCTCTCTCCTCACGTCCCACTGGCCCTCACTCTGGGGTGCCCCGCTGTGGGGTGCCCCGCTCTGGGGGCCCACGCCCCTCTGGGAGGCCAGGTACTGGGAGTGGGCCTTGGCCTCCTCGTAGGAGGGCAGCTCCTCCCCGTGGAGCTGGTAGAGGTGGCAGTCTGAGCTCTCTAAGTGCTTGTAGTCCCCCTGGTGTTCCTGCCCCTGGTGTTCCTGCCCCTGGTGTTCCTGCCCCTGGTGTTCCTGCCCCTGGTGTTCCTGCCCCTGGGGGTCCTGCCGGGTGCACATGTGGGGGACCTGGAGATCCTCCTGCGTCAGGCTCTCGAGGGAGGACCTGGGGGTCCCGGCCCCCCCGCCCCCGCTGCCCCCCCGCAGGGCCTGCTGCTGGATGGCCAGGAGGGTGGGGGTGTGGTTGGGGTTTCCGTAGCGAAGCTGCTCCTGGATGAGCCGGTGGAGCACTGTGCTGGACGAGTCCTCGGCGGTCCGCATCTCTGGGGACTCTGGGAGAGGAAGGCTGGGGCGCAGGTGGTGACTGGGTGAGGTACAGGGCTCTGGAGAGGAATGAACAGGTGGAACGGTTAGAATCATAATAACATAACAACATCAGACTGTTGCAGAATCTTGTGTTACTAACTCAGTGAACTTGTTTTTAAAATTTAGTTAGGAACCTGCTGCTCCGTGGGAATTCTGTTAACTATATCGAGAATTTGTGGGAAGATATTTATATGGAGAGAAAAGATTTAAATACCAGGGGTGTGCTTTCCATTGCTGCTATTAGAGCACACTCCCTTAGCAACAGCGCAATGGCTTGTAAATTCCTCTCACAGCGCCTCTATAACTCTCTCCCAGACAAATATATACAATACATATAAAATAATCATCAGCTCTACTGCCTCCAACAAAACATTACTGGTCATTTAATACATATTTTCAATGTGATTCCAAGTGCTCCATAAAAATGTTTTAAGTAAAAAGGCATTCCAGTCATCCGATATCAATCGCATCTGTAGTTTCCTATAGGGTTATTTCCATTGGTTAATAGTGGTATAAAGACCGTTGGTCATCATCGCCGAGGTATTTCATAAGAAAAATATAGCTATATTAAACTCTAAGCAATAGAAATACTTCAGCCGAGTCAAATTTAAGCGTTTCTTAATAAAGTTGATACGAAAAAATGAATATTAGTATTGGTAAATAATAACAAATAATTAGAGCTGGCCATATCATTTTCAAATAAAACTTTTTTTTTTCTTCTTCCAAACGTCTTAAACGCTGATTAACAACCATGGTCCAACGACCATGTGTAAACCAAGCACAAACACACAGACTATGTACCCTCTTCTAAAAACACTCACCGATTATAATTTCATCACTGTACAAAACTCAGGTCGTATTTAGTTGATGTTGACCGACTAGACCGAGGTAATCCGTAAAGTTTTAATCGGTAAAGTGTATCAGCTGTCCTCTTTCCTTCCTCTTTACGCGCTGTGTACTTGTGCGCTCGTGAAGCTCTTTCAGCAGACTGAGGAGCGCGAGCGAGCCCCGCTCTAATAAATAACTGAGGACCGATTGTTCGCGAGCGGCTGGAATGTGAGGAATGCTCGAGCTGCGAGTCCCCGGGGATGAAGAGCAGCACCGTAAGCGCCCAGAGAAGGGGGCAGGGCGCGAGAGACGAGGTCGGAACTGCACCACTACTGTGCCAAACCAGCAGGTTGTCTCTTATTGTCTGAGGAATATCTTATTGTCATTGTTAAGAGTTAGATTATTCTGTAGTGCCACGTACTAGGTTTTGGAGAGGAAAACAAACAGCTATGTAGAATATTAGTGATGGATTTGGCGGTGGATTTTCTTCAATCCTAACGTTAGAGAACTTTATAAAAAAGCATCTTAAACATTCATGCTGTTTGTAGCGTTTCTCAGCCTGATTCAAACACTTGACATGGGAAATCATCCAAAGAATCACCCAGTCAGACACTGACTGAGGTCTGCCACAGGCCGTCCAGAACAGACACGTCTCGTCACATTAAAGCATTGCTCACCATTAGGTTCTCCAAGGGTTCCTTTGTTTGCAGGAGCCTGGTAAATATTTAAGCTGTAGCCCGTGCCAGTTAATTGTAGAGTGTGTGCGTGTGAGTGTGTGTGTGTGTGTGTGTGCGTGTGTGAGCGTGTGAGTGTGTGTGTGTGCGTGAGCATGTGTGTGTGTGTGTGTGCGTGTGTGGAGGCAGAGGGCGGTGCGAGGCACACTGCCTGCCAGCTGTCCTTCGGCTGTAGTCCTCCTCCCCTCCTTAATCACGGCTGTGAGAGAGCTGTATTGTTCTCCACACAGCAGACACGCCAGGCCAGCCCTGCCATCTGCTCCTCGCCTCCACCACTATCATCCACCTCCTCCTCCACCTTTATCAGCCACCTCCTCCTCCACCACTATCATCCACCTCCTCCTCCACCACTATCAGCCACCTCCTCGCCTCCACCTCTATCATCCACCTCCTCCTCCACCTTTATCAGCCACCTCCTCCTCCACCTATATCATCCACCTTTAACATCCACCTCCTCCTCGCCTCCACCTCCTCCTCCACCACTATCATCCACCTCCTCCTCCACCACTATCAACCACCTCCTCCTCCTCGCCTCCACCTCTATCATCCACCTCCTCCTCGCCTCCACCTCTATCATCCACCTCCTCCTCGCCTCCACCCCCTCTTCCACCACTATCATCCACCTCCTCCTCGCCTCCACCTCTATCATCCACCTCCTCCTCACCTCCACCTCTATCATCCACCTCCTCCTCGCCTCCACCTCTATCATCCACCTCCTCCTCGCCTCCACCTTTATCATCCACCTCCTCCTCGCCTCCACCTTTATCATCCACCTCCTCCTCGCCTCCACCTCTATCATCCACATCCTCCTCGCCTCCACCTCTATCATCCACCTCTATCATCCACCTCCTCCTCGCCTCCACCTCTATCATCCACCTCCTCCTCGCCTCCACCTCTATCATCCACCTCCTCCTCCACCACTATCATCCACCTCCTCCTCCACCACTATCATCCACCTCCTCCTCCACCACCATCATCCACCTCCTCCTCCACCTCTATCATCCACCACCTCCTCTCCTCCAACTCCTTCCTCCTCCACCTCCTCTCCTCGGGCCTCTAGTTTGTAAAGGGTCACTCAAAATCAGGTTGTGTGTGCACCAGCTGTCAGTGAGGATTAGCATGTCTCCAAAACACAAAACTGATGTGCAGTAGACCTTGTTGCCAAGGACAACCATACCTCAGATGTCCTCCTGCTTATTTGCATGGCAGTTGAGGTCTAACCGTCACCCAACCCTTTTTTGTTCCTGCTGCGGCAACTGCCACTGATTGTGAGGTATATTGGAAATACCACAACCAGATAAGCAGAGCAGCACTGATACAGCACTAGTATTGAGCATTTTGTGGGCTTTTTTTCCACAGTGATGGTGGCATAAGATGTACCTCAGGACTGAGGGCCAGGACTGAGGGCCTGGACCGAGGGCCAGGACTGAGGGCCACGACTGAGGGCCACGACTGAGGGCCAGGACTGAGGGCCACGACTGAGGGCCACGACTGAGGGCCAGGACTGAGGGCCACGACTGAGGGCCAGGACTGAGGGCCAGGACTGAGGGCCAGGACTGAGGGCCACGACTGAGGGCCAGGACTGAGGGCCACGACTGAGGGCCACGACTGAGGGCCACGACTGAGGGCCAGGACTGAGGGCCAGGACTGAGGGCCACGACTGAGGGCCAGGACTGAGGGCCACGACTGAGGGCCAGGACTGAGGGCCAGGTGGGGACTGGGAGCTGGGCCCGACCCTCCAGCCAGCACGCCTTCTGTTTCCCTGCTAAGGAGGAAATGGCCGCATTCCTGGCATTACCATGGCCATGGGGGGTGATTGAGCATGGGGTCTGCTGGGAGAGGGGTGGGGGTGTGGGGCAGGGTGGAACAGGGGGGTGGGGGTGAGGGGCAGGGTGGAACAGGGGGGTGGGGGTGAGGGGCAGGGTGGAACAGGGGGGCAGGGTAGAACAGGGGGGCGGGGTGAGGGGCAGGGTGGAGGGGCAGGGTGGAACAGGGGGGCGGGGTGAGGGGCAGGGTGGAACAGGGGGGCGGGGTGAGGGGCAGGGTGGAGGGGCAGGGTGGAGGGGGATTGAAGAGGGTGGAGGGCGGCGTGAGGGTGGTGAGGAGGGGTGAGGGGCAGGGGTGAGGAGGGGTGAGGGGCAGGGGTGAGGAGGGGTGAGGGGCAGGGGTGAGGAGGGCTGAGGGGTGGGGTGGGTGAGGTAGTCTGCAATCACCACCAACATTTTCTCTGTAATGGGCCGTCTGACTGATGAACAATGCATGCTCGCTCTAATCCACACACACACACAACCCCCTCTCTACGCACACACACACACACACAACCCCCTCTCTAAGCACACAATAGCTGTAATGTGTGCATGTTTAAACAGATACAGCGTCTGATCAAGAGCTTGTGTAAGAGCTCTTCTGTAGGTACTCTGTGTTCAGATGATGTGTAGTGAAACATCCCCATCCAGGATGGGGCTCTTGCTTCACTGCGCTGTGTGATATAGTAGTGGACGGATGGTTACTGTTGCAGCATGCCTGGTAGCTGAGATGTGGTTACTTCACTGTTTCTGGTAAATACAGACCGTTCCTCAACTCTGACCGCAGAAAACCTGTTAGAACTCCTCACTTGTGATCCATATTCTCCCGCTGAACTTTCCGTGTGCTCTATTTGTCTGTTGCTTTGGATAAATGTGTGTAAATGAATAAAATGTGAAAATGTAAATGATCCAACATGCTGGTTTAGGGTTTCTAGTTCCTCACTCTGGTGTCTCTAAAGAACCTGAGGGCTCATACCTTCATACCTCAGAAGCACTTTTCCCTCGAATACAAACCTACTCAATCAAATCCAAAAGCACAGAATGAGCCATCATTCCATGGCCTTCAGATCAGAGTCTGACAGCGTTGTGTTCTTGTGATGTCAGAAAGGCCTGCCTGTTTGTCAAGCACCCTGCAGAAGCTCAGAACAAACACCGCCGTGCTCTGACAACGGCGTCAAACCCTTAAGAGCTGAACAACATTTACACAAGTCATCACAACCGACCACAAGTCAACTCAGACACTTTTCAGCTCAAGGAATGTGACACTCAGTTATAAAGTGCAAATAACGAGAGCAAACAGTTTTTCTTTCCAGCAGGGCTGCTCTGCAGGCTTGAGTGTTTACAAACAGGGCAGGGATACACATGTACGCTGTAGGCCGTTCACCTCACAGCTCCTCCAACTAACCGTTCAACGCCTCCCCCCTCCCCCCCCCCCCCTCCCCCTCCGGCTTCCTCTACTGTTTCACCATAATCCAGGAGCTGGATTTGCATAACGCCACACTGTCCAGCTCTGTCAATCACCCCGAGGCTAGGTGTGCGCTGGGCTGACCAGAGGTCAGAGGTCAGCTGTGGTCATGATAGCCATCTCTCTGTGGAGGCTTCCGACCAGCCCCTGGGCTAACCTGCCCAGCCAGGCCCTGGTCAGAGGCTGGACGAAGGGCCAGGATGCTGGGTGAAGCCCGGGCCCACAGATGTCCCTCGCCGGGCAGCTGCAGCCTCTAGGGTTACCACTGAACACACAGCTTTGTCTGAGCATGTCCTCACGCCATCTGTCACCTCTCCAACCTGCTCCTCCCTCCTCCTGCTCCCCTCTAGAACCTCTCTCCTCCTCTCCAACCTGCTCCTCCCTCCTCCTGCTCTCTCTCCTCCTCTCCAACCTGCTCCTCCCTCCTCCTGCTCCTCTGCCTTTCACACTGACACACCCAGCAAACAATGTTTCTTTGACAGAAAAGGATTGTAAAAGTAAAAACTTTCCTTGACGTCAGTGTTGGAAAATGGAATCTAACGAGGTACCAAGCCCAATTTCAGATAAATAAACAACTTTCATTCGGCCTTTTGACTCCTAAATGTGACCGTGTTCATGAAGAAACCGTGGTGTTGACAGGTCTTATTTTCTGAGGGTAAAAATAAGTCACGTTGTTCTAGCCCTGGAGAGACCACCACAGCCTGAAGCAGCTAAAAATAGTCTCTGTTCAGCCAGGTGTTCGGTGGCTCAGAGGGCCCAACAAGCGCCCCTCAGCAGCTCTCTAACACCCTGTCTGACAGAAGCCTTCACAGGCAGGCTGCAGCCCTCTGTCCTGGGCTGGAGACACCAGGAGGGGCAGCCTGGAGGGGCAGCCAGGAGGGTCAGCCAGGAGGGGCAGCCAGGAGGGGCAGCCAGGAGGGGCAGCCAGGGGGGGCAGCCAGGAGGGGCAGCCAGGAGGGGCAGCCAGGAGGGGCAGCCAGGAGGGGCAGCCTGGAAGACACTGGAGCCTTCTGAAGCCCTGCGTCTGGACACTGGAGCCTTCTGAAGCCCTGCGTCTGGACACTGGAGCCTTCTGAAGCCCTGCGTCTGGACACTGGAGCCTTCTGAAGCCCTGCGTCTGGACACTGGAGCCTTCTGAAGCCCTGCGTCTGGCACTGGAGCCTTCTGAAGCCCTGCGTCTGGACACTGGAGCCTTCTGAAGCCCTGCGTCTGGACACTGGAGCCTTCTGAAGCCCTGCGTCTGGACACTGGAGCCTTCTGAAGCCCTGCGTCTGGACACTGGAGCCTTCTGAAGCCCTGCGTCTGGACACTGGAGCCTTCTGAAGCCCTGCGTCTGGACACTGGAGCCTCCTGAAGCCCTGCGTCTGGACACTGGAGCCTTCTGAAGCCCTGCGTCTGGCACTGGAGCCTTCTGAAGCCCTGCGTCTGGACACTGGAGCCTTCTGAAGCCCTGCGTCTGGACACTGGAGCCTTCTGAAGCCCTGCGTCTGGCACTGGAGCCTTCTGAAGCCCTGCGTCTGGCACTTTACTGGAAGGGGGTGTTGTGTGTGTGTGTGATCATCTCAAATACAATCAAAAGCTTGTCAGACAGCAATAGAGACTAACAACTTTTCGTTATTTCTGATCCTTAGTCAGGTGGACAACTCCAGCTAGAGGAGGAGAGTCTGTGCAGCTGAAGGGAAGCTTCCTGTTCTCCGCTCTTATCAGGCCCAGCAGAGAGCCATCTGTGGGGGACAGCGCTGCTGTGCCGGGGCTAGTCCTCTCACTGGCAGCTGGGGCTAGGACATTCCTGTACGGCAGCCTTGCACAAAACTATTCAAAGGTACCGAGCACAATTTCACAATTACGGAAAAATAAACAAAGATTGTTTGGCCCAAAACATAATTCCTGAGTGATTGCGGTTATTTAGTTAAGCATTTTTGTTTGTTTAACCTAACCCTTATCTCAAACAATGTTGTGGAAACACAAATGTCCCAAACAAGTTTTGCGATGTTGTTTTCCAAGAATTCTAAACAACTGTGAGGATCTTGGTGCAGAAATGCGAAACCTTCCTGAACCTCAGAGCTGGTTAAGGCTTGTTGATCCAGGAACACGGACGTCGACAACAACATAGGGGAACACAGGGGAACACAGGGGAACACAGGGGGGAACACAGGGGGGAACACAGGGGGGAACACAGGGGGGAACACAGGGGAACACAGGGGAACACAGAGGAACACAGAGGAACACAGGGGGGAACACAGGGGAACAGGGGAACACAGGGGAATACAGGGGAACAGGGGAACACAGGGGAATACAGGGGAACAGGGGAACACAGGGGAACACAGGGGAACAGGGGAACACAGGGGAACACAGGGGAACACAGGGGAACACAGGGGAACACAGAGGAACACAGGGGGGAACACAGGGGAACACAGGGGAACACAGGGGAACACAGGGGGGAACACAGGGGAACACAGGGGGGAACACAGGGGGGAACACAGGGGAACACAGGGGGGAACACAGGGGGGAACACAGGGGAACACAGGGGGGAACACAGGGGGGAACACAGGGGAACACAGGGGGGAACACAGGGGAACACAGGGGGGAACACAGGGGAACACAGGGGAACACAGGGGGGAACACAGGGGAACACAGGGGAACACAGGGGGGAACACAGGGGAACACAGGGGAACACAGAGGAACACAGGGGAACACAGGGGGGAACACAGGGGAACACAGGGGAACACAGGGGAACACAGGGGGGAACACAGGGGAACACAGGGGGGAACACAGGGGGGAACACAGGGGAACACAGGGGAACACAGGGGAACACAGGGGGGAACACAGGGGAACACAGGGGAACACAGAGGAACACAGGGGAACACAGGGGAACACAGGGGAACACAGGGGAACAGGGGAACAGGGGAACACAGGGGAACACAGGGGAACACAGGGGAACACAGAGGAACACAGGGGAACACAGGGGGGAACACAGGGGAACACAGGGGAACACAGGGGGGAACACAGGGGAACACAGGGGGGAACACAGGGGAACACAGGGGAACACAGGGGGGAACACAGGGGAACACAGGGGGAAACACAGGGGAACACAGGGGAACACAGGGGAACACAGGAGGGAACACAGGGGAACACGGGGGAACACGGGGGAACACGGGGGAACACAGGGGAACACAGGGGAACACAGGGGAACAGGGGAACACAGGGGAACACAGGGGAACACAGGGGGGAACACAGGGGAACACAGAGGAACACAGGGGAACACAGGGGGGAACACAGGGGAACACAGAGGAACACAGGGGAACACAGGGGAACACAGGGGGGAACACAGGGGAACACAGGGGGGAACACAGGGGAACACAGGGGAACACAGGGGAAGAGGGGAACACAGGGGAACAGGGGAACACAGGGGAACACAGGGGAACACAGGCCACAAGCCACCATCTCCAGCCCTCTAAAACTCCCTGTGTGGATCTGGGTTCAAGGGCTTAAAGATAGTATATACATGATGTATTGTTCCTCTGTAATCGGTGGGTAATGATATTCTTCTAAACCGGCTGGACTGTGGACTGAGTGAGCAGAATCAGACAGGCTGCTCTGGAGGTTGTGTTTGGGGTAAACAAACTATCTCCAGCTCCCAGCTCCTCAGGTTCACCTGTGAGGACCGGGCCATATGGGCTGTCTGTAGACACACAACAAACACCCCCAACATGTACCAGCCCACAGTCCCACACCCCTAACAAACCCTGAACAACCCACATCCCAGCATGCACTGCACACTGACAAGAACACAGACCAAGGCGTGCACACACACACACACACACATCAACTTAGCACGTGCACGCACACACTCAGACACACGGGCCGTGTCAGTCTGATAAACGGGTTAGGGAGCGTGTAATTGTAATCCTTGACTGCTGGAGATGTGCTCAGTGTATCCCACCACCTGCTCCCCAGCAGAGAAAGGAGAACTGTTCTATCACTTTCACCATTCCACAAGCCATTATCACGACAGCAGGTGTGTGTGTGTGTGTGGGGAGGGGGGAGTTTTAGTGATGCATCAGCTGTAGTCACTTCAGAGAACAAATGGTTTTAAGACAGAGGAGGACTTGAAACAGTCTGACTGTGCAGCTGTACTGAGAGAGCAGTCTGAACCTTAGTCAGTCCATGTACACACAGTGACTACAGACAATAACAGCCATGAACAAAGAGGCTCAAGTTACATCCATGTGCAGCGTGCACACACACACACACACACACACACACACACTCCCCTCACACAGAGACACTCACCACCCCCAGCGGTCCTGAGCCATGGAGCCAGATGGCAGGGCGAGGCCTCACTTCCAGGCCCAGATAAAGACATCTCCCTGGGCCTGGCCGGCCCCCGCGCCCTGCTCCCTTCAGATGACATGGATGCTGCCTCCCTGCCTGCAGCCTGCCGACCACACCAGCCCAGCCGGGGGGGGGGGGGGGGGGGGGGGGGGGAGGGGGGTCAGGAACAGGGAAGTAAGGGTCAAATGGGGGGGTGAGGGAGGGGGGAGGCTATGAGAGAGGGAGGGTTATACTGTGGGGGGAGAAGATCACATGAGGTAAAGGGAACATGGTCTGGTTTCATCTCTTATTACCTATGACTATTTCAGAATATGGTAACTATAGCATGTAGTATATACTAGAATAGTGTATAATCTGAAAACATACATAACTAATTATTCATTTGTTTGATCAGAACCCAAAACACATATTATCCCCTCATTCAAAAACCATGTATCGGTTATGTTAGAAAAAATGTAACTGTGTGTATCTGTCTCTCAGTGTGTGTGTGTGTGTGTGTGTGTGTGTGTGTGTGTGTGTGTCTGTCTCTCAGTGTGTGTGTGTGTGTGTGTGTGTGTCTCTGTGTGTGTGCGTGTCTCTGTGTGTGTGTGTGTGTGTCTGTCTCTCAGTGTGTGTGTGTGTGTGTGTGTGTGTGTGTGTGTGTGGAGTGCTCTGTGTGTGTGTGTGTGTGTGTCTGTCTCTCAGTGTGTGTGTGTGTGTGTGTGTGTGTGGAGTGCTCTGCTGGCACTAACAGGTCCGGGGATATTCCTGGAACAACTGTGGGCTGTGTTCTGTTGGGCCCCTGGTCGCTCTACAACAACACAGGGGGCCACACTGGAACAACAGACCGCTGGCTGGCTGGTCTCAGGGTGCTTTCTAGCAAGGCAGCCATGTTGAAATCATTTCTGAAACATGGGAACTGTTTCTCATGAACGACAGCTCATTCACATAGTGAAAAAAACAAGTGATTTTGTACATCTTCTGTGACGAGCAAGTGACCTAACCCTAACCCTACTAACTCTTACCCTAGTAACCCTAACTCCAGACACCCTAACCCAAGTAACCCTAACTCCAGACACCCTAACCCTAGTAACCCTAACCTGACACAATGCTAACCCCGCCTAACCCTAGTCCAGCAGTCTGTCATATCCAGGGCTGACACAGCCCCTCCCCCTCCACCCTGACTGTCTGACAGTGTGTTTCTGGCAATTTGCTCCTATTGTCCAGGACTTCCTGTTCCTATTGTCCAGGACTTCCTGTTCCTATTGTCCAGGACTTCCTGTTCCTATTGTCCAGGACTTCCTGTTCCTATTGTCCAGGACTTCCTGTTAGTAGGTGCCTGAGGGGCTGGCTCAGCCAACTGCAAAGGAATGCGGACAGGCCTCTAAATGAGGGATATGTCTTTGGGTTTCTCAGGGCCCATTCCTGTCATTTCCACCCTGGTGTGTCTGGAGAGTTTGTCCGTCCAGACACACATGAAGACCAAAGAGCAGAAAAAACTCAACTTCTGGTTGGTGGAAGTGAGTCACAGTGAATGATTCTCTCGGAGAAGAGAGGAGAGAAGGGAAGAGGAGAAGAGGAAGGTGTTCCCTCCAGCCTCCTACTTCTAGAAATGACCCCAGACCCAGATTTAGGTCATTTTGCCCAAACCGGAACATCTTCATTCCTTTCCCCCGAACATCTCTCTCCCTGAAACAAGCGAATATCCTCGAGTCAGCTATACAGGCTGCAGCTGGACAGTGGCAGTGAGTCAACAAGGCCAAATGTGATCTAAATCATGAGTAAGTAAAACAAACAGTATTATCTATGGGGCACGGTATGTTAGTTATGTTCCCCTACAGCCTGACCCAGATAATAAGGGCTGGACATGCAGACAGACAGACAGACAGACAGACAGACAGACATGCAGACAGACCGGCAGGCAGGCAGACACGGTTAAGACTTGTGCTGTTGGTCTCATAAAAGCTCAAGGAGGACTCTGAGAATTCTTTTCTGACGATTCGGCTCAGAGGGAGAATGCTCTCTCTCCCACAGCTCTAAAACAGCTTTCTGTGTTTCCCCACTCAGATCTGCTCAACACACGCACACGCACACGCACACACACACACACACGCTGTCCAGTCCAGAGGGAGCAGGAGCAGGGGCCAGGAGGAAGCCCCACCCCAGCAGACAGAGGTCAGGAAACACTAACGTTTAGACGCAAGAGCAGCAGGGGTGGGGGTCAGAGGTCGTGAGAGGGGACCTGGGACCAGCTGATAGCGTGTTGTTAAGCAGCTGATGGGATTCACAGACAGACGGACAGGGTCCAGAGACACAGTAAGAATTGGAGTAAGAATCTTACCATTTACCAACAGTATATATAAATATGTTGATTTTTATTCATACTTTAGTTTAGTTTTCATTGGTTTGCCGGCCCACCCGTAGTACCCTAGCAGACCACTAGTATGCAGCAGCCCAAATGCTGCTCTACTCAATAAAAAAACGGTTTGTACTGAATAATATATTAAAATAACCAAATTCATATAAATGCTACTAACTGCCTTGTGGGTTGCGTAACTGTTATTCAGCCTCCTCGGCAAACTGGCTTTACCCTGAGCTACATCAGCACATTGTAAAGTATAGCAGTACTGAACAAGTTCCTCTGAACCCTATTTAATGTATGTGTGTGTTGAGTGTGTAGGTGTGTGTTCAGTGTGTATGTGTGTGTTGAGTGTGTATGTGTGTGTTGAGTGTGTATTTGTGTGTTGAGTGTGTAGGTGTGTGTTGAGTGTGTAGGTGTGTGTTGAGTGTGTATGTGTGTGTTGAGTGTGTATGTGTGTGTTGAGTGTGTATGTGTGTGTTGAGTGTGTTTGTGTGTGTTGAGTGTGTAGGTGTGTGTTCAGTGTGTAGGTGTGTGTTGAGTGTGTATGTGTGTGTTGAGTGTGTATGTGTGTGTTGAGTGTTTTTGTGTGTGTTGAGTGTGTAGGTGTGTGTTGAGTTTGTTTGTGTGTGTTGAGTGTGTTTGTGTGTGTTGAGTGTGTATGTGTGTGTTCTCAATGAGCCCAAGCGGGGCAGGCCTGTGACAAGCTTCAGGGAAAGTGACTGTTCTGGACAGCAAATGAGGAAGGGCTTCTTCAGAAATGAAGGGAACCTCCTAATCACAACACACTCAGCTGTTTACGTCAGCACCGCGCCAGGAATGTAAACTGACAGTCCTCCAGTCAATCCTTGACTCAATCCCAGGATGCTTTGGGGGCATAGATCAAACCGACATGTTTACAGTCCTTGGCACATTTACTCTGTCAAACTCCCAGTTCCTTCTCTCTTCTCTTTCTTTAATCAAAGCAACTTAAGCAAGATTGATACACCGTAGCAGAACTGCTATGACAATTGAATTTCCCCCAGGAGAAATCAACTAATTTATGAACTGACTACATATACACCACACAATCTCTCAATAAAAACTTTAGCCCTGAATACCTGGACTAGTCTCTGATGAGCTGTTAAATCCATACTCCTTCCACAAAATACTTTTCCTTGTATGAGCAATATCAGAAGAGAACTATTTGGGATTGGTTATCTAGTGACGCCAAAGCTACTGACCAGAGGTCAGTGTGACCTTCCAAACACACTGTTACATAACCTGTGATAACGAGTATGGAGAGATGGGGGGATTAGAGAGAACTACTAACAGTACTAACCCCAACCCCACCTCCCACACCCCTCTGCCCCATACTTACCCACCTTCCCTCCCCCTCTCAGACCAGAGGTATTCCCGTCTGGGAGTCAGATGGCTGAGCGGTGAGGGAGTTGGGCTAGTAATCAGAAGGTTGCCGGATCGATTCCCCACCGTGCCAACTGACGTTGTGTCCTTGGGCAAGGCATTTTACCCTACTTGCCTCGGGGGGAATGTCCCTGTACTTACTGTAAGTCGCTCTGGATAAGAGCGTCTGCTAAATGACTAAATGTAAATGTCTGAGGGGTCGAGCTGGGAGTGGGGCAGGGAGCGAGGGGGCGAGGGAGGCGCTGGGCATGTTCTCTGAAGCTCGGCGGAGGAATGCACTGTGAGGAATGCATGCGGGCAACAACAATGGTGGGAAAATAGCTACCATTTCTTATCTCGTTAAGGAATTTCAGCAGTTTGACAAAATACATTATTAAATGGGTGTATTTATTTATGTTCAAGGTGGAAGATGTAGCTGCTCATCTTTCAGGGATATTTTGAAAACGTACTGGTAAGTTATCTACCGCGCAAGAATACAGTAGATTCGACTGTGTTAGACAGGACTGTGTTAGACAGGACTACACTAAAACACAATATGGGCTGAAGGCTGGAAAGATCCGTACTGGTGAACACATAACATAAGTCCACAAAAAGGCAAGAAAACGATTAGGAAAATAATAAATATATTTCCAGATGGAAGGGAAGTGTGCCAGTCCCAGACTGCACCTCTGACATCTCTCATGAAGCTTCATGGTTCAGTTCCTTCATGCCACATCCCTGGAGGGGCAGAGTCTGCTTTGGGGAAGTTCTCTAGCCAGACCTAGGCCTAGCCTCTGACCCCTAGCCCCTAACCCTCTGACCCCTAGACCCCAACCCAAGCCTCTGACCCCTAGCCCCCAACCCTAGCCTCTGACCCCTAGCCCCCAACCCTAGCATCTGTCTGATCCCCATAGCCTAGTCCCATCCTGCAGTCCCTAGTCCCATCCTGCAGTCCCTAGTCCCATCCTGTAGTCCCTAGTCCCATCCTGCAGCCTCCACTTCTCCACATAACTTCCTTTCTCTGGCATACCACTGGGGAGGTTTGTTCCTTGATCATCAAACTATCTTTGCTCCACATGACAAGAATATCTTGAAGGCATGGTCTGGAAGATGAGACGGGTGATTCTGCTATTGAATACCAGATCCTGCTTCTTCATGACTACATGACTGTATGAGTCAGCACTTAGGAATGTTTTGTTCTTCAGAAAAGTCACAAAATACACAACATAAGATCCCTAAAGACTAGGCTATTTACGTGTGTTTTGCTTTAGCCAAGTGCTTTGTGAACGTGTCTCCAAACAACTCAATGACGGTGATCTGTAAAAAAAAACAAACACACAACAACAATAGCCTACGATACAATAAAAAGAAAAAGTCACGAAGGTTGTCGCAGCACATTCACCTGAGCTGCCTAGCAGAAACAGGCTTGCGTGTTAGCACTTGATTGTTTTTGGCTGGAGCTGTTCTGTCCCTGTTAGCGTTCACGTACGCTAAAGGAAGGAAGGCGACACGCTAGCCCACGCTAGGCTGGGGACTGGAACCGCTCACCATGCTAACAGCTTCTTCCAGGAAGATAGTTTTACTTTAGTTTTCACCTGCTGGGTCTACAGGTATGAAGACCCACTTAACAGAATGTTAAAAATCTCGCGAACTTCCACAGACGTCATGCAGGAATCTAGCCTCGCAAATGCCAGCTGAGGCAGGCATTTTAAAGTAGCTTTGACAGCTTTGACTGTGCAAGACTGGCTGGCACACTATGAAGACTACAAGTGGACAAGCCTCTGCTTCTGACAGGAAACAAAAATAATCTTATCTTCAACGCCTCAAAGAGCAATAAGTTACAAACTAGTTGCATTTGCTGATTAGAATGTATTATCCAGAGACAAAGTATTTATGCTCTGTTCATATTCAGTACACTAGTACCATGCAGGTATGTTGCATTAAGGTACCTGTAACAGGTAGGTACTTGGTGGAAATGGTACTGAAGATGGTTCAGTGCTTTAGCAGTGAATGAGGATGTAACAGTGCCACCTACTGGTCCTCTTATGAATCAAACTATCCAGCTGGTTCTTTCCCTCCAAAACAGGATCTGTTCAAACTGGCTATTAAAGCACCCCGTTGCTAATTGTTGATCACACTTTCACACTTTCAAGCCCCTTGAACAAGCCTGACAAAACTCAGTTGTGTGTTTACATACTATCTGCATCTTTAGTTAACGGGAGAGTCGGCGCTCCAAACCAGTCCTTCCCTGGTCCGGCCTCGCTGAAGGCCCCTTGGAAGAATCTCCACAAATAAAAACCTTCTCCTTCTCTGAGGAGAGTTCATGTCTCTGCTGCCAAATTCCTGACTCCTGTTACTGGCCTCACAGTGACGGTAACCACGGTTACAAAATACCGATCTTAAAAAAATAAAAAAATACGAGGGGCCGAGAGGCTGGTCTGACATCTCTCCAGAAGTCTCCAATCACACCAGGATGGAACCAGGAAACGCAACAACACATTCTTTAAGAAATTGGATTTCTGAATATATTTATATATAAAATATTCTTTATTTCACATTCCAACACCCAGTCCCTCATGTCACATATCTGGACATCAGTCAAACACACACACAGGCAATCAGCATGCCTACAGTTTATCATTCCACATGGATGATATTAACATTCCATCTGCTTTCTCATGATGAACCACTGAGGGGAGAGGGAATGAGGAGGGGTGAGGGAGGGGAGAGGGAAGGAGGAGGGGTGAGGGAAGGAGGAGGGGTGAGGGAAGGAGGAGGAGTGAGGGAGGGGAGAGGGAAGGAGGAGGGGTGAGGGAAGGAGGAGGGGTGAGGGAGGGGAGAGGGAAGGAGGAGGGGTGAGGGAGGGGAGAGGGAAGGAGGAGGGGTGAGGGAAGGAGGAGGGGTGAGGGAGGGAAGAGAGCAGAGGGAGGAGGTCATGACAGACTGGCACAGTGCTCACCTTCCTCTGGAAGGACTTGGTTACACCAGGAGGAGAGGAGGGTCTGGACACACACACACACACACAAACACTCCTCAGACAGGCCTCCATGCTCCACCACCAGTCATCCATCCTGGCAGGACCCAGCCCACGCTGCAGAAAAGCTGGGTGGAGAAGAGGCTGCCAAGGACTCTTACACCGTGTCCATAACCTGCTCTGGTCCAGCCCTTCACTTCATGTTGACTTCCTGTTCACTTCCTGCTTCCTGTCGGGCTGGGCGTAGCGGAGGAGTGTGCGGGTGCTGTCGTCTCTCAGACCCTGGATGTGAGCGTCGAGCTGCAGCAGGAGCTGCTGGGTGCGCTCCTCCTCATCCTCCAGGAAGCGGGACGCCACGGCCTCCACCGGGGAGGCCGCACAGCGCCCCTACAGGACGGGAGGGAAACCGTCAACTCACAAACACTACTTACTATGTTTAGTCGTTATTATTGTGTGGCCTGTAGACCTTGTTAGGCCAGACGACATGACCAGGGTAGGTTAGCCAGGTGTGAGTGCAGGTGAGGACCGTGTGAGGAGGGGAGTCTCACCATGGGGAACACCTCCTCACTGGCCAGCAGGTGAAGAGCTTCCTCAGAGCTGGAACACTGAGCCTCTGGACCAGCACCAGGAGAGGGTCCACTTGGAGCAGTTTGGAGCTGAGATCCATCCCCTTTGTGTTGCCTAACCTCTGAGGAGCTGGAGGAGGAGGAGGAGGAGAGGTTCTCCAGCTGTCTGTACAGCCTGTGGATGTCCTGCAGCCTGGACTCCGTCACCTCCTCGTGCCTGGACGACACAACACCACCAGGCTGACCACACCTCTCTGTGTGTGTGTCTCTGTGAGTGTGTGTCTGTATGTGTGTGTGTGTACCTGTCCAGAGTTGGGGCAGCGTGGCCGGGCCTGGCAGGGCCGTGAAGCAGGGCTCTCTGGTACTTGTCCTGCCAGGTCTGAGCACTGGCCTCCAGCCTCGCTCCGGCCGCTGCCAGCCCCTCTCTCAGCTGCTGGTTCTCCTGCTCCAGACTGGCCAGAGACGACACATAACTCTCCCTCAGACAGCCCAGAGAAGACTCGTCCTTCTGAGGGGGAGCAGGGGATGGAGCAGGGGATGGAGGAGGGGATGGAGGAGGGGATGGAGGAGGGGAGGAGGAGGGGATGGAGGGTAGGAGGAGGCAGGGAGAGTAGAGAGATTAAGAGATTAAGAGACACAGTGAGAGAGAGACATCAAGGCGAGGGACAAATTAATTAAAGACAATCCAGAGTAAGTGGGTCAGATGGCTGAGCGGTTAAGGAATCAGGCTAGTAATCAGAAGGTTGTGGGTTTGACTACCGGCCGTGCCAAATGACATTGTGTAAGTCGCTCTGGATAAGAGCGTGTGCTAAATGACTAAATGTAAATGTAAGTGAAACCATGTTCTGTTCTGTGAAGACTTGAACAGGAAGCAGAGACCTGTGTTGAGTGCTTGTCCACCCTCTCCAGGAGGTCGTTCAGATGCTGGTTCTCAATCTTTAACGTCTCCAGCTGCACCCGAGTCACCTGGCCAGCCCGGAGGAACACACACAAGTTGGTTTTTCTATCCTAGTGCGGCCCGAGCATTCACTTTCATTCAAAATTGTATCTCTAACAAGTTTTTCCTGTTTCACTATACTTGTGAGGACATTTGGTCACCACAAGGGTAGTTAATCAAGACCAGCCCCCAGCCCCTCAGGAGAGCGTCCCCCTACCTTCAGCTCTGCAGCACGCCTCTCCGCCCGCTCCACCTCTCCTCTCAGCTGCCGCTCCATGCTGGAGGCGGAGCCACTGAGCGTGGCGATGGTGATGTCACGCAGGTGCAGTTCATTGGTCAGCTGGGATACCTCCTTCCTCATGCCCTCCACCTGGCCGCTCCGAGTCTGCTCCGCCCGCAGAAGCTCCTCCCTCAGCTGCACACAGGAAGTCAGGGAGAGGAAGTCAGGGACAGGAAGTCAGGGAGAGGAAGACAGGGAAAGGAAGTCAGGGACAGGAAGTTAGGGAGAGGAAGTCAGGGAGAGGAAGTCAGGGACAGGAAGTCAGGGAGAGGAAGACAGGGAAAGGAAGTCAGGGACAGGAAGTTAGGGAGAGGAAGTCAGGGAGAGGAAGTCAGGGAGAGGAAGTCAGGGACAGAAAGTCAGGGAGAGGAAGTCAGATTCTGGTGTTTCAGAGCTGCTTTTCCTCCACCTCTTTCTCTCCCATCCGCTCTCTCACACACCTCCTCCACCACTCACCCTGCATCTCTCTCTCTCTCTCTCTCTCTCTCTCTCTCTCTCTCTCTCTCTCTCTCTCTCTCTCTCTCTCTCTCTCTCTCTCTCTCTCTCTCTCACACACACACACACCTTCTCCACCACTCACCCTGCATGTGTTCCCCTCTCTCCCTCCCTCTCACCTTCCTGACCTCCTGCGCTGCATGGGGGGGATCTTCTCCAGCCAGCCTGTGGTCCTGCTCCCTCCTGCTCATCTCTCCTCTCTGCTTGCTCAGGGTCTCCACTCTGACAGGAACACTCATCTTTTACAGTTTCATTACATCCAGTACACTACTACTCTACCTGTCTGAGTCAGTACAGAGCTGACTCTACCCGTCTGAGTCAGTACAAAGCTGACTCTACCCGTCTGAGTCAGTACAGAGGTGACTGTACCTGTTTGAGTCAGTACAGAGGTGACTCTACCTGTGTGAGTTAGTACAGAGGTGACTCTACCTGTGTGAGTCAGTACAGAGGTGACTCTACCTGTCTCGCAGGCGTCCCAGCTCAGCACGGAGGTGACCCTCACAGGCGCGGGCGGCGAGCAGCTGGGTGGAAGTCAGCTCCAAGTCCTGGCGGAGCGTCCCCACCCCCGGACACGTGCCCTGGGCCCCGAGGCAGTCCTCCAGAGCCCTGCACACACACACACACACAGACACAGACAGAAGACCCACACACAGACAGACAGAAGACCCACACACACACACACAGACAGAAGACCCACACAGACACACACACAGAAGACCCCCACACACACACAGACAGAAGACCCCCACACACACACACACACACACACACACACACACACAGAAGACCCCCCACACACACACACACACACAGAGAGAAGACCCACACACACACACACACACACACACACAGGGGAATTATGGAAACACTCTTCACACGTCATTCTGAATGCAATACAACTCCTGCCAGCTCTAACGAGATGGTGTGCCCATGCCTGAGGGCACAGGCCTAGCCCCTGGACCTCCACCCACCTGATGGTGAGTTCTTTGGAGTGCAGGGCGTGGGTGAGCCTCGACACCTCACTGCGTAGCTGCTGGAGCTGCAGGCTGGGGCCCTGGGGGCCCTGGGGGCCACGCTGACCCTCCTTCTCCTCCACAACACATCATGTAGAGCACGATTACAACCGATTTGAACAACCATTCAACATATCCATCATGCACAGAAATCAACCCTCCAACCTGCCCACATCCAACCTGCCCACATCCAACCTGCCCACATCCAACCTGCCCACATCCAACCTGCCCACATCCAACCTGCCCACATGCCAGCTGCCCTGCTTGTTCTGTTTCCATCACAACTCATTCCAAAACTCCTCCCACCATTCTAATCCTGTCTAACCTTGAGCCTAACACGCCGGCAGCCAATAATAACATCCCATAATAAACAATTACATCATTGTGAGAGCTGTATTTGGCAGCGGCTGTATCTCCTACCTTGCTGCCCTCCCTCCTGCTGGGTCCTACCCTGCTGCCCTCCCTCCCTCCTGCTGGGTCCTACCCTGCTGCCCTCCCTCCCTCCTGCTGGGTCCTACCCTGCTGCCCTCCCTCCCTCCTGCTGGGTCCTACCCTGCTGCCCTCCCTCCCTCCTGCTGGGTCCTACCCTGCTGCCCTCCCTCCCTCCTGCTGGGTCCTACCCTGCTGCCCTCCCTCCCTCTTGCTGGGTCCTACCCTGCTGCCCTCCCTCCAGGGCTCTCCCTCCTGCAGGAGGCGCAGGCGTTCCAGCTCCAGCTCCTGGCCGTGCAGCGTGTCCTGGGCCCTTTTCAGCTGACCTCGCAGGCGCTCCACCTCCACCCTGCTGGCCCCCTCCTGCAGCCAGGGGGGCTGGGCCTGGATGGATGCACACACACACACACCACACACACACGCGCACACACAAATACTCTTTGTTTAAGATGTGTTGTTGTGATATTATATCATAAGTTAGACATCCTACATTCATGTTTTTCCCGTCACCTTGCTGTTGGAGCTCTGCTCTGTCTTCCTCTGGGCCTCCAGCCTGGAGACGAGCTTCTGGAGCTGAGCTCTCTCCAGCTCCCACTGGGCCGAGCGCCCACGGAACTCCTGCACAACACATCAGGAGCAGCCCTCAGTTAGCCACCAGGGGGAGCTAGCAGCCAACTCCATGTATGCAGCACATCAACACTGGTTAAACACATCAGTACAAGTGTGGAGGTTCGTAGAGCTGTGCTGCACCTCCAGCTTGCCGTTGAGGCGGGCGACCTCCGAGCCGTCGGCCTTGGCTCCCTGGCCAGACGCCTTCTGCTGTTTGCTCTGTAGCTTCTGGTAGCTGCGCTTCAGTTTAGACAACTGTGGTGAGAGAAGAGGGACAGCAGGGTGGAGGGGTGAATCATGGAAAACTAAGTCTGGAGGTGAGATTTGGAGGTGAGATTTTTGTACTACAACTGAGTAGAGAGGCAGCAGTAGTGAAAGTTTCACATTTTTTCAAAACTTTTTGTACTTCTTCTCCTCCTCCCCTCTCTCTCTCTTTCCCCCCCTCTCTCTACCCTCTCTCTCTCCCCCTCTCTCTCCCCCTCCCCCCTCTCTGTCCCCCCCCCCCCCCCCTCTCTCTCTCTCTCTCTCTCCCCCTCTCTCTCCCTCCCCCCTCTCTGTCCCCCCCCCCTCTCTCTCTCTCTCTCTCTCTCTCCCCCTCCCCTCTCTCTCTCCCCCTCCCCCCTCTCTGTCCCCCCCCCTCTCTCTACCCTCTCTCTCTCCCCCTCTCTCTGTCCCCCCCCTCTCTGTCCCCCCCCCCCTCTCTCTCTCTCTCTCTCCCCCCCTCTCTCTCCCCCTCCCCCCTCTCTGTCCCCCCCCCCTCTCTCTCTCTCTCTACCCTCTCTCTCTCTCTCCCCCTCCCCCCTCTCTGTCCCCCCCCCTCTCTCTCCCCCTCTGTCCCCCTCCCCCCTCTCTGTCCCCCCCCCCCCCTCCCCTCTCTCTCTCTCTCTTCCCCCCTCTCTCTCTCCCCCTCCCCTCTCTGTCCCCCCCCCCTCTCTCTCTCTCCCCCTCTCTCTCCTCCTCCCCTCTCTCTCTCTTTCCCCCCCTCTCTCTACCCTCTCTCTCTCCCCCTCTCTCTCCCCCTCCCCTCTCTCTGTCCCCCCCCCCTCTCTCTCTCCCCCTCTCTCTCTTCCCCCCTCTCTCTCCCCCTCCCCCCACTCTGCCCCCCCCCCTCTCTCCCCCTCCCCTCTCTCTCCCCCTCCCCTCTCTCTGTCTCCCCCCCCCCTCTCTCTCCTCCCCCCCCTCTCTCTCTCTACCCTCTCTCTCTCCCCCTCTCTCTGTCCCCCCCCTCTCTGTCCCCCCCCCCCCTCTCTCTCTCTCTCTCTCTCTCCCCCTCCCCTCTCTCTGTCCCCCCCCTCTCTGTCCCCCCCCCTCTCTCTCTCCCCCTCTCTCTCCCCCTCCATCCTCTCTCCCCCTCCCCTCTCTGTCCCCCCCCCCTCTCTCTCTCCCCCTCTCTCTCCCCCTCCCCTCTCTCTGTCCCCCCCCCCTCTCTCTCCTCCTCCCCTCTCTCTCTCTTTCCCCCCCTCTCTCTACCCTCTCTCTCTCCCCCTCTCTCTGTCCCCCCCCCCTCTCTGTCCCCCCCCTCTCTGTCCCCCCCCTCTCTGTCCCCCCCCCCCCCTCTCTGTCCCCCCCCCCCCCCTCTCTCTCTCTCTCCCCCCCCTCTCTCTCCCCCTCCCCCCCTCTCTCTGTCCCCCCCCCTCCCTCTCTCTCTCTCTCTGTCCCCCCCCCCTCTCTCTCTCTCTCCCCCCCTCTCTCTCCCCCTCCCCTCTCTCTGTCCCCCCCCCCTCCCCCCCTCTCTCTCCCCCTCCCCTCTCTCTGTCCCCCCCTCTCTCTGTCCCCCCCCCCTTCCCTCTCTCTCTCTCTCTCCCTCCCCCCCCTCTCTGTCCCCCCCCCTCCCTCTCTCTCTCTCTCTCTCTCTTTTCCCCCCTCTCTCCCCCTCCCCCCTCTCTGTCCCCCCCCCCTCTCTCTCTCTCTCTCTCTCTCTCTCCCCCTCCCCCCTCTCTGTCCCCCCCCCCCTCTCTCTCTCTCTCTCTCTCTCCCCCTCCCCCCTCTCTGTCCCCCCCCCTCTCTCTCTCTCTCTCTCTCTCTCTGTCTCTCTGACTGAGCACCTCATCTTGGACGTGCAGCAGTTGCTCCTCATACTTGGCGACCGTCTCCTGTCTCCCAGCCTGGAGCTCCAGCAGCTCCCTGCGGAGCGACACCACCTGTGGACAAGCAGGGAGGCTTCACACACACACATTCATCTGTTCTCTAGATTTTGGGGGCATTTTTCATACAAACTGTTTTAAGTGAAGTTTGACAGTATGGCGAGAGAGGGTGAGAGAGAGACAGACAGAGAGAGACAGAGAGAGAGACAGAGAGAGACAGAGAGAAAGACAGAGAGAGACAGAGAGAGAGAAGGACAGAGAGACGGAGAGAGAGACAGAGAGCGAGAGGAAGATATGCAGCAAAGGGCCCAGGCCAGTTCACTTGTCATTAGAGACCACACTCTACAGGAACATGAACACAGCTGTCATTAGAGACCACACTCTACAGGAACATGAACACAGCTGTCATTAGAGACCACACTCTACAGGAACATGAACACAGCTGTCATTAGAGACCACACTCTACAGGAACATGAACACAGCTGTCATTAGAGACCACACTCTACAGGAACATGAACACAGCTGTCATGCAGGGATTGTTCCCCCTTCACCTTTAGGCAATTTCTGTCAGGTTTCAATCATGCATCTCCGAAAGGGACCAGATGTTCTCAAAATACAAACCAAGTGCAAATTCACAAAATACTCCTAAAGAACTTCTAGAAATTCATTCATCTAGTAAGTCTCTAAACAACTTACAACACTGCGATGCATTGTCAGTTTGTTTAAGCATTTGCATTAAATGCATACTATTAGTGTGCTTCAATGAAAATATTTCATCCATCCATGTTCAAGGGCTCCACACACATTTAGTTGATGGATCTGGGCCAGATCCCATGCAGGGAGCCGCTTGCTTCACATCGTGTTCACCTGCTGTAGTCTCTTCTCCACTACCTCTCGCAACATCCGAAACCCTGCCCCCTGGAGGTCTAACAGGGACACCACAGCCTGACTCACTCTCATCATCTCACAGGACCATGGAGAGATACGGACAAGTCAACAAAACCGTCGACATTGTAAATCAAAGGGAAACGTTTAGCCTACATTTTACCAACGCAGCATGGATCACTGTACCTCCGAGTTCCGCTGGTCTAGAAGAGTTTTGGACGACAGCAGTTCCTGCTCGCCTCTCTGCAAACGCAACTCCATGGCCTGAATCTCAGCCTCCCACTCGCTTTTCTTGTTGTTGACCATGATGTCTATCTGTTTCATCAACTCCTGCAGCTCCGGCTCACACGACGACAGCACTGAGCTAGGGAACAAGACAAGAGAAGACGAGATTTCACCTAGACACGACCTGTGTTATTTAGCTAACGCAGCCAATATTACTAGCTAGCTACTTTACTTGCAATCTATAAGTTAGACTAACTAGTAACTAAAATTCTGTCAGTAACTAATGTACTTACCCAACTTCATGGTCTTGCAGTGACCCCAAAAAGGCCCGTTCCATCTCAGAACTTTAGAAAATGTGTCCTCAACGACTTTCTAATTGTTTTGTGAGCTAGCTCTCTAGCTAACTTGTAAGACACAGGTTATAAGCTAGCCACCTGGGACCATTGTAAAGTACTGATATTGTACGTAACTTGTGTGCCTAGCCAGAAGATATCTAACGTAACATGTCACACACAGTATTGCTTGTTAGTTATGTAGTTACCACAGCTACCTGACGGCTTGGTTAGCATCTGTGAGACTTGACTGGTGTTTACAGTTCTACCGCTCAACAGCAGTGCGCACAGCATTATGGGACTTCTCATAGAGAACTTTGTAGACTCTGTTTCAAGAGAACCAACGTCTAAAATATAAATAAATGCTCAGAACAGTGTAGAGATAACTGATTAAATATCTACCTCATTATGGATGTTACATTACAATTACTGTTAGTGTGTGTTATTAGTGGAGTAAATCTTTAATAATCAGATAACGTTTCTTTTTAAACATTTATAAACCCGTAAAATATCACTATGTGCACGTGGCTCGTTGGTCTAGGGGTATGATTCTCGCTTCGGGTGCGAGAGGTCCCGGGTTCAAATCCCGGACGAGCCCATAATTTTCATTTTGAACTATCTTAAACGGTGATGGAGGACAAGACGTATTATTAGCCGACAAAAAAACAAACAATATTTGTGGCACAACGTGATGTGGATTTGATATGGCTGCGCCTCGTGTTTGCCTGTAGTCATTTGGGTTTCCTGAGGAAGGCAGTATGTAAGCTACCAAAAGGTTGGTCGTTTATATTGACTTATCAAGTTGACTTAGTTAGCTGTGCGGTTGATATGAAATACACACAAAGCGTTTATCACTACATTACAAGTTTATTCAGAAGGACTGGAACAAAAGGCACAAAACATTATCAGACGTGAGCTAAATAGCCAAAATGCTATCTCTAATTGTTGTCGCTTCTGTTTATTTTGCACACACATCAGTGCCCACTCTCCATCGCACCTTCCTTTCCCCTTTCTCCACCTGTCCCCTGTCAAACAAACAAAAGCCCTTAGCTACCAGCCAGTGAACTAGCGAAGCCGAGCCCTCAACCCACCCCCCTCTGTGCCTGAGGGGGTCAGAGGACTGTCTCTGGCCGTCTCCTGCGACGGCACAGCTGTTGTGCCGGTTGGGCTCGCCCTGGGAGGAGAGGTGCGGAGCGAATGCGCTGTCCCGCCCCCACAACACAGACGCTTTAAACAGGAGGGAGGCAGAACAGCGGGCCACTTCCCTGCGTCTGTGTTCCCTGTGTGTAAACCGGCTGATAACTCGCGTCTTTGGAGTAGATCTGCACTGGCAACAACCTTAGCCCAGGAATCGCTTTTTATTGTAAGTACTGGATATCACCTTTGTTTGATTATCAGTTTTATTTCTGTTAGACTATTAATTTTGTTAGACTGTAATTGAGATTTAAATGATAAAAGTGATTGTATTCTACTGAAAGTCAAGTGCTAGTTCTCAAATAATTGATTTTCAAACACTGTAATCCTACATAGTATTGACTTAAATACATTTTAAACTTAAGCTTTAAAAATAGCTTGAACTTCAGACTCACATCACATATAGCCATAGAAGGCATCTAAGATTTATTTAAGTACATTCATTAAAGATTATTTATAGAGTTGACTGGACTTCAGTCACTTCTCTTTTCATAATATGATGCTTCTCTTTTTTACTATGCATTATTGTCTTTGTTCTCAAACGCTGATTCTCACGGTGTGATGTCTTTTGTTCTGATTGTCTCTATAGAGAAGTTACCTTCCAACCTGTCAACCGCCTGGTTCCTGTTTAAAGACCCAATCACACGATCCCCTTCCAGGTCAGCTGACAGGAAGAGTCTCCGTTCTGCCAAGTCGTCTTCGTCCTCCCAACTCCAGAAATCATAGCCAGGGGTCCAGCGCTGCAGCCCAGGTTTTCCCCCCAGGATTCTCCACTTCAACGTTCCCTGCAGGGTTATCCAGGTTCCCCCCAGCTCTCCCCAGCCATGGTTCTGTGCGAGGACGGGGATTGCGGCGTGTGCCTGGAGCGTTTCTCCCGTCAGGAGCGCATTCCCAGGGTGCTCCACTGCAGACACACGTTCTGCGCAGCATGCCTGGAGACCCTGTCTCAGGCCAAGAGCGGCATGGTGACGGTGGTCTGCCCTCTGTGCCGACAGATGACCTGCGTGGGCCGAGGACGCACCCTTAGCGAGGCCCTCTGGGTCGACAGCAGACTGTGGGAGCAGATACCAGAGAAGCCAGAGGAAGAGGAGGTAGGAGGGGTGGGGGGGAGAGAAGAGGGGGAGAAGGTGGAGGGGGCTGGGGGGAGAGAAGAGGGGGAGAAGGTGGAGGCCAGTGGAGAGACGCAGCGCTCATCACAGGCAGAATGGTAGGTGCTGTTTTGTTGTTGTGTGCATGCAGAGCTGTTTTCATTGTAAAACTTCAGACAGTCCAGCCTCTATTCAGCGTGTGTGCACTGTGTGGACATCACATGACACCGTAGCACATCATAACACATTAACACATCTCTTTCCCTCCTTTCACAGCCCTTCCTCAAAGCACTCCAGGACCAAGCTCAAGTTCCCAGGCTTCCTGAGGACGTTTAGTCTGAGCAGGCAGCCTCAGGAGAGGATTGTGCCCGGGAGCAACGTGTACGTGCCGATCACTCACATCTTCCTCTGTCTCTATCACACTGTACAGCCCGCTATGCCAGGCTGCAGCTGAATATGTTGCGAAACCGAGAGAGATGTTTCATCATGAGGATGTAAACTATACTGTATCTGCTCAGTGACATTAAAAACACCTTGAGAAATCACACAAGTGACTAAGAAGGAGTTTAGCTGCAATCTCTCTTTGTTTCTTCACTCACCTCCTGTTTATCATCTGGTGTTTACCACCTCACCTTCATCATCACTGTACAACAGTTAGTTCCAAGACATTCCCATTTAGTTTACCTTCATTTATTGATAAATGTACTGCATTGAACTGGGTAGTCACTTACCAGTTGCCGAGTTTGGTACAATAACATTGTGTTTGCTTGGTTTTACAGGGAGATGAAATCTTGGAGGAGGCTTTCAACGGAAGACACTTTCTAGAAAGGAAACCGACAGCAGCGGAGTTCATCGTTATGCTTACACCCCCGCACACGCCCTTCCGGAGGAGAGCCCTTTTCTGGTGTTGTCTTCCTGGTGAAACTCAGTCAGCCATGACCCTGGACAGCTCTGAGAACCAGGAGGACAGGGCAGCCCTCTTTGGGAGTCTGGGCCAGCGGCAGCATTGTCAGCAGGCAGTGAAACCAGCCCAGTCACCCTGGTTCTCCAGAAGATATTTCAACCTTAATTCCTTGCAGCTGGTACTCTGGGATTTGGTTCAGCTGTCCCAATAGAGCAGTGCCACAGAAGACTGGGCCCTCCCACCAAACAGATGGTCTTCTAAGGATGTCTCCCTCCATCCCCATCCTCCATCCCTCCCCACAACCTCAAGCATTTGAAAAACGGCTATTTAATTTATTGACAACTTTGTATTTATGCCCACTGTATTTGAGCCCACGTTTATTATTGATTAAAACATTTATTGAAAGAATTCAACTTCTCTTTGTGTTGTCGTTAACCCTCCTCAGTCAACGTGTTTGACTGTGACTTCATCACGCACTGCAGAGTTCACCAGCCCCTTAACGAAACCATTAAAATCGACATCCATCTGGCATCGGAAGTTAAAGCCTGTTTTTTAAGTTATAATAACCTAAAACAAGGAACACACACACAAAACAATGACATTCATTTATCTCTTCAAATGCGTTGCTAATTGTGTCACATGTGAGGAAAGAGCCGGGCATATTTTAATGTGTGTTTTCAGACGCAGCGAACCAAAAACTTAATCGACTTCTTGCCTCACCGGCCAGGCGTCGTTTCCAAATCCCTCACGACACATTTCACATTAAAGCGGCAGAGAAAATACAAGTGAGACAAGTGGGGGATTTCTCAACGCTGTAACACGGTCAAGATGACTTAGATGGGTTTGAATCAGAACAATAACCAACCACAAAGGACTCGTTCACCCATGTTAAGTGGATTATGAGCTCTTTTCACTGAGCATCTGTCCAGTGCTACACGTTTGGAGATTTTAGACTAGTGAGCAGGATCATCCGTCCATGCAAATGGCATCGCTCCTATTGTGTTCATGACGTCTAGGCCTACATGTAAACAAACACACCCCCAGGACTAGCGCTGGTCAGGACAGGGCAAAGAGGTTTGATTACTTACGTTGATGTGCGAAAAACGACAACCAAATAAATATAAATATTGTGTCAGTGTCAGTGCCAGTGCCCTACATTTACTAAAAAGTTACCAAGTAAATTTAGAGCCATTAAACCTAATGGAGCAAAATGAAATAAAACCACCAACGATGCCGGATGCGCTAATAACAGAGCTAGCTATACAATGCGTTAGCAGGGCCAAGGCCGCTGTGTCAGAGGATCGTTTGTGACCAGGCAGGTTTGAGGCTGGTTTGGATGGTGTGCAGGCCGGGGCAGGCAAAGTATTACCTGCGTGGGTGTGAAAAACAACAGGCATTATGTAGACAGGTGTGTACAACTACTAGCACTAACTGCCACGGTGTTAGGCAGGTTGGCATCAAAACACTGTCTTTGGCCCAGTTTCCCAGACATGGATTAAGCTTAGTCCTAAAGTAAGAGAAGAATTCAATGTAGATCTCCATTGAAAATGTTTTAGTTTAGGACTAAGCTTAATCCATGTCTGGGAAACTGGGCCATAGTGTTTGGTCGATTAATCAGTTTAAACATAAAAATCGACAACATCTTTGTATGCATGTCTTTGTTTGGTCGAGGTCTTCAAGCGCTGCTACGTGCGATGTGTGGTGTCTGACCTGAGCGATCTGATTCGCCATCTCAAGCCATGGTGGAGTGTATGTGTACGTGTGTGTGTGTGCTCATTGTCCTGCCACCAGCTGATCTGTAATCAGCCAGAGGGGGGTCCAGCATCTATGCAAATGAGCACCATGGGGCAATATTAAAAACTGTTGAATATACAGTTGGTAGAATTCCCTCCAAAACAATGTTCAAACTCCGAGCCTTGTATGACAGAGCTGTTCAGGAGGATGTTCTCATACAACCTGGTTCACATCTCCAGGGCTGTGTGTTCGCTTGGCAAGCAAAATGGAAACTCCAGTTTAGCTGTTACTGTTCCTTTATTGACCCAGAAACTTGTTAACTTATTCTTATTGTCAGGGCGTGTTGCAACACGTATCACCAGACCCTTGCAGCTACATGATGGGGATTTACATTAGCAGTGATCTAGGAAAACATATTTACAAATAGACAAGTATTTTGTACATAAACACTGTTACACATTGAACTCAATGTACCCGAATACAAAGGTCAAAACAATAGTCACATGTTGTTTTGGTAATAAGACATCTTTATTGATCATTTGGACAGACATGCTCGATCTCTACGCTGTGTGAAGGAAGAGCCATCGCTGAGAGACCCTGGCCTGCTCGTCTGAGCGCTGACAGGACACACACACACCTGGGACACACACACACACCTGGGACACACACACACCTGGGACACACACACACCTGGGACACACACACACGGGACACACACACCTGGGACACACACACACGGGACACACACACCTGGGACACACACACACCTGGGACACACACACCTGGGACACACACACACCTGGGACACACACACACCTGGGACACACACACACCTGGGACACACACACACGGGACACACACACACGGGACACACACACCTGGGACACACACACACCTGGGACACACACACCGGGGACACTGCGGCCACCTAGGGCCCTCAGCGCCGCTCGCTCCTCTTGGCCTTGCTGTGGTTGCGTCACTCAAACATCCTTCTGTTTGAGGGTTTCAGGAATGTTCTTCTACAGAATGATCTCGACAGGGGAGTGTTCTCTGCTGTACTCTGATGGAGGTGTGTGTGTGGGGGGGGGGGGGGGTAACAGGAAAGTGAAGGGCAGGAGGCCTCTATGGCAAATTCTCTATCACCACATCCTCTATCATCACATTCTGACCCATTAAATACCCCCTAACATCCTCATTAAATACCCCTAACATCCCCATTAAATACCCCCTAACATCCTCATTAAATACCCCTTAACATCCTCATTAAATACCCCCCACCCAACCGCCCCCCCTTAAAAATGTATTGAAGAGTTTCTGAGCTGGAGGAAAAACACATTCTTAGACATCAGGTGTACTCCAGATAACCTTCATTTTTTTGTCTTGAATGAATTCACCTAATGTAAAATAAGATTCTTATATAGGGCAGCTACGGCTGTAAGCGTCAATGTGAGTCGAACATCGACCTTGGTCATCTCTATTCAGAGAGTAACTAGAGTCAGACATGTAAAGACTGGACAGCAAAACAACGCTCCCAGTCTCTCTCCTACAGATCTCAGCTACATCATGGATCCCCTCTTTACTGTACCGCTATGTGACCATCCTTTACAGACCCACGCATGGGTCAAACCCCCCGCCTAGACCAGACAAGATGCCCCCCCGCCCAGACCAGATGCCCCCCCGCTCAGACCAGACCAGATGCCCCTCTACCAGCTGAGCTCTACTGACATTCACCACGAGGCACCCCAAATGTTATAGAGATAACCAACTGTTTTTACAGCGTCTGTACGACCGCAGGACTACATTTCCACTAAGTCTAGAAGACGTTCTTAAAAAGTGCATTAACGCCTGACTTCAAAGACATTTAAAACTCAAAGTCGTGTTTTGATCACGGGTCGACCACAATGCCGACCAGCTGGAGTCTACCCTGACTCTAAAAACAGGATCAGAGTGACCAGCATTTTAACCTGGCTATAGAATGGCAACGTAGCATTGCATAACGCTAACATCAGTAGTGCTAACTGGAACTGCAAAGTAAAAGAGCAGCACTGTGTGGACAGTCCATCTGGGATTACACGGCAGAATATTTACAGGTGAAGCGCTTAACTACTTAGCTAACCTGAAAGGTCTACATGTGCAAATGAGTGTTTTCATGTAAAGAGAGTGTTTTCATGTAAAGAGAGTGTTTCCATGTAAAGAGTGTAAATGTTCACTGCTCATCAACCCCGAGGATGACGGATTCTCGGTTCTTCGAACTCCTCTAAGAAACGATCGTCAGATCCATAGACTGAAAATGAGTAAGGACCAGTGCTTGGGTGACGTGTGTGTTGTGTGTGTGTGTGTGTTGTGTGTGTGTGTGTGTTGTGTGTGTGTGTGTGTGTTGTGTGTGTGTGTGTGTGTTGTGTGTGTGTGTGTGTGTGGTGGAGAGGTGGGTCAACCTATGTATAACTACACAGCCAGTTAGTACCCAACACAGCCTCAGGAGGGTGTGGGTCTGTGGAACACCTCTCACACAAGGCTAAACCAAGAACTCAATCAGATCTGTTAGTGATGTGGGCTACAGCCTGGGAGTCCAGAACGAACCATCTTGACCCAGTGTAGCTCCATTCTCAAGCTGCCTATAGAAAGCTTACATTTACACACACACACTCGACAGAGGAAGGTCAACTCAAAGAGTACAAGTCCAGTGTCACAAGACTGTCGAAGCAAAACAGAACGTATGACAAGACATTTTCTCCGTAAGTGCAGTAAGTCACAGGTAAGGTAAACATTTACATGGTCAAGCTTGTGTACATTAGACAGACCGGGACGACAGCTCAACAGACACCATGTTCATGCATTACATACTCAGCAGTTACTGCTGGATTTGCGTCGCTTTCCACAGCAACTTCAAGCACAAGTTGTAAACTTGTGTGTTGTCTGTGTCACTTCAGAGCGTTTCTTTCGATGTACAAAATTACAAAAGAAAAATGTTAACCTAACATTCAAACTTTTTACCCCTCAAAAAAGTATAAACACATTTTGGGATTTTTTGGGCACATTCTCTGTTTGTTTTGTATGCTTTTCCCATTTTTTAGACTTTTTGGTGGCAATTTTGTTAACAAAGCACACTATTTTACTAACGTATGTAGACTGTGGCTTCAAGTAATGACCAATGTTCAGGTGAAGAGGTCAGATTCAAATCTGGGAATTCAACTGGCTAACCAATAGGAAGCAAAACAAGAAGCATGTGGTGAAGACGGTGCCCAATCAGGTGCTGAGTATTAACAAGAACACCCGCCCTCGGTCGTCTGCGGCTCCTGTGGTTTGTCCAGCTTGATGTCAATCACTGGAGACAACGGTTATGGAAAAAAGCTCTACATTTATAAACACATTTCTGTAACAGAGATATATTCTAAGACACTTAAAAAAAGGACAATTACACATATTATGATCTGTAAAAATGTTCTTATCACTGGTCAAGAAAGCTGGATAAGTGAAAAACAACTGTGGAAACATGTGTTCACATCCCATTCATGGAGGAGGGAGATGAGAGATTTTCTGAGGGCCATCGTTATCTGCATGTGTTACTGGTTCACTACCGCCACAAGATGGCACTCTTGTTCACAGTTTCACTGCTGAGCTCCTCTGAAGACAATGAAGAAGGGCGTCAACACAGTGTTTTATCCACAAGTCTAATATGAGCTCACATGAACCAGGAAGTAGACAAGAGACACATCGACTACAAAAAGGGGGGACATTCAACAAAAGTTTACCGGGAAATTCTGGGACAGGCAGGAAGTGTCTGGATGTTTTCCTTCTAGTATTCCCTAGAAGACCTAGACATCCCCAGACCTAGACATCCCCACGGTGATGTCACCCAGCCGACACACAAAGAGTCCTTTACCCCCTCCCGCCCCCCCCCCCCCCCCTCCCTCCCTCTCTCCTACAGACAGCTCACCTCTCTCCTACAGACCTCTCTCCTACAGACAGCTCACCTCTCTCCTACAGACAGCTCACCTCTCTCCTACAGACAGCTCACCTCTCTCCTACAGACCTCTCTCTTACAGACAGCTCACCTCTCACCTACAGACAGCTCACCTCTCTCCTACAGACAGCTCACCTCTCACCTACAGACAGCTCACCTCTCTCCTACAGACAGCTCACCTCTCTCCTACAGACCTCTCTCTTACAGACAGCTCACCTCTCACCTACAGACAGCTCACCTCTCTCCTACAGACAGCTCACCTCTCACCTACAGACAGCTCACCTCTCTCCTACAGACAGCTCACCTCTCACCTACAGACAGCTCACCTCTCTCCTACAGACAGCTCACCTCTCTCCTACAGACAGCTCACCTCTCTCCTACAGACAGCTCACCTCTCTCTTACAGACAGCTCACCTCTCTCCTACAGACAGCTCACCTCTCACCTACAGACAGCTCACCTCTCTCCTACAGACAGCTCACCTCTCTCCTACAGACAGCTCACCTCTCTCCTACAGACAGCTCACCTCTCTTCTACAGACAGCTCACCTCTCTCCTACAGACAGCTCACCTCTCTCCTACAGACAGCTCACCTCTCTCCTACAGACAGCTCACCTCTCTCCTACAGGCAGCTCACCTCTCTCCTACAGGCAGCTCACCTCTCTTACAGGCAGCTCACCTCTCTCCTGAAGGCACCCAATCTACCAGACCTCCCACTCTCCTCTTCCTCCTCCTCACCCCTTCGCCCCTCTCCCCCTCCTGCAGCTGGTCTCTCTGTAGCTCTGCAGAGGAGGACTGAGGAGCAGGAGGATCTCTGCTTCAGACCTTGACACCTTCTACTAAATCAGCCTCACCCTCCTCGCCCTCCCCCATCTCTGCATCCACTCCACCTAGAACATCATATCAGGTCATCCTCCGTTCAGAGGTGAACCTCTTCCAGAAGACCCAGACAGCTCTCTGCATCTCGATGCTCTGAGCATCGCTAAACCCACCTCGTAAAAGTCGCTTCACAGGGAAAAATAAACGAGAGAGAGCTTTTAACCCGTACATTAAAATGAAAAGACATTTTCATAAATCATCCACTGTTACCATAGCGATGGCAACTCGCCTTCTGGGGGCTGAGGAGGAGATGAGAGTCTGCAGCTGTCGCCGTGGGAAACCAGCTACTACACTAACATCAGGTCAGACGAAGCCTTACGGACGGCGTGTGTGTGTGTGTGGTTAGCCTGTGTGTGTGACTGAGTATGCTTGTGTGTGTGAGCATGTGAGTGAGAGAGTGTGTGTGTGTGTGACTGACGTGATGACGCTAAGACTGTCCTCTTCAGAGTGTGTGTGAGGAGCAGCTAGCTAACCCTGCAGCCACTAGGGCTCTTCAGGCCTCTGGCACCGCTGATCAGGGCTGTTTAACACGGCCCTGGAGCCAAGATGGTCGTCACCAGAACACAGCTAGTGTTTAACATGGCCCTGGAGCCAAGATGGCCGTCACCAGAACACAGCTAGTGTTTAACATGGCCCTGGAGTCAAGATGGCCGTCACCAGAACACAGCTAGTGTTTAACACGGCCCTGAAGCCAAGATGGCCGTCACCAGAACACAGCTAGTGTTTAACACGGCCCTGAAGCCAAGATGGCCGTCACCAGAACACAGCTAGTGTTTAACACGGCCCTGAAGCCAAGATGGCCGTCACCAGAACACAGCTAGTGTTTAACATGGCCCTGGAGCCAAGATGGCCGTCACCAGAACACAGCTAGTGTTTAACACGGCCCTGGAGCCAAGATGGCCGTCACCAGAACACAGCTAGTGTTTAACACGGCCCTGGAGCCAAGATGGCCGTCACCAGAACACAGCTAGTGTTTAACATGGCCCTGGAGCCAAGATGGCCGTCACCAGAACACAGTTTCCAAAGAGTATGTATAGATTTACACTAAATGACCGTGCGCTATGTTCATCCTGCCTGCTTGTGTGAGGGAATGATTTCTCCCATCCTGAGTATAAGAGCTCAACAGGCCCTGTGGTTCCACAGTGAAACAGTGAACGTGCAAGTAACCTCATCTGGGGAAGAGTATGTTCAACACTGGCGTTCACACAATGTGACTATTTGTTTTGCTAGTCTAGCTTGTGTAAAGACCTGCTTCTCAGTTTTTATTTGACCTGTTTAGCAGCAGCCCTTTATGGGCCTTAAAAGGAGCTAAATCCTCACAGTAGAATCCAGAATGATACTGAATATGCTGAAATGGAGTGAATTAGTTCCTAAGGAGTTTTTAATAAAGGAATTTTTAATAAAGGAGTTCTAAAGAGCGTGGATGTTTGCGGCGTCGAGATGCTGTTTATCATCCTCTGTTGGGTTTCTGCCTCATCTAGACTGTGACAGACTAGTCGACTACTCTACTCAGACTCAGGGAGGATCAGAGTGAGAGAGAGAAGGGAGGGAGGGAGGGAGGGAGAGAAAGAGATGGAGAGACACCCAGCCACCCCTAGCCCAGCTTCTGTACAGCATCAGAGCTCGTGACGCCTGCCCCTCCGGAGGACGAGAGCGACTCGCTGACGCCGCTTGAGTGATGACTGGGAGGACGGGGGAGGATAGGTGGAGGAAGAGGATAATTGGAGGGGAGGGGGGAGAGGAGGAGTAGAGGTATAGAGGTATGAAAGGATACTTCCCTCTTTGCTCGTCTCCTGCATGCTCTCCATTCCTGGCAGAGCAGCAGCCACGCGACGAAACAGCTGGAGAGAGAGAGAGAGAGACATCAGTCAGCTGGAGAGAGAGAGAGAGAGAGAGACATCAGTCAGCTGGAGAGAGAGAGAGAGAGAGAGAGACATCAGTCAGCTGGAGAGAGAGAGAGAGAGAGAGACATCAGTCAGCTGGAGAGAGAGAGAGAGAGAAAGAGAGAGAGAGAGAGAAAACACAGTCACCAGGGAGAGCCTCAGATAACATTTTGAGTACGTTCCTCCATCTCCCTCTCTCCTTCCATCCATCTTGTCTGTCCAATCAGCTCACCCCCTGCACAGACAGTTCCCAGCATGCATCGGGCAGCTCTTCTGGACCGGCGTGGTCACCATGGATGGGTTGGCTGTCAGCCTGCTTGAGACAGCCCTTCAGTCACACCTCTTAGCCCTGACGTCCTGCTTTACTGCCATCCCATAACACACAGGTCAATTACAGCACGTCTCCAGGGTGACACCAACAGATGGATGGCCCTTATTAACCCCCCAGCTCCCCCTCCCTCTGGGTCGTACACACACGCTTGTTACTTAAAGACGCATCATCCCTTCTCTCTTCACTCACTCACTCACTCACTCACTCACTCACTCACTCACACACACACACCATGCATACACAATCCATGTGTGGAGTGTGACAGATGGGAAAGGTTACAACTCAGATCGGGCACCAGAACAGATGTCACCAGGGTGGTTTCATGTTGTGGGTGAACATTATCTGTGGAATTAGATAATGTAGCAGCATTATCTGCTGTTGAAACATTTTGCCTAGGGCGGCGAAGGTACTCGCGCCGGCCCTGCTCTCATCACCACTCCATGGATCTCTTAATGATGTCTTACAGCCTAGACCTTCCCTATAGACCTTCCCTATAGACCTATCCCTATAGACCTGTCCCTATAGACCTGCCCCTATAGACCTGCCCCTATAGACCTGTCCCTATAGACCTGTCCCTATAGACCTGTCCCTATAGACCTGTCCCTATAGACCTGACCCCCCCCCTCTCCTCTGTGTCTGGTCTATAAACCACAGCAGCAGGTTATGAATACATGGAACACAGCCAGCAGAGCAGAGTAGAAGAAAATCGGACAATTTTGTTAAATGCCTCACGGTTGTTGTTCTTGACAGGTGAAGACAAAAAGGTCCATAAAGCCTGCTTAAAGATGCCCAGTGGTGTGGGGGGTGGGGGGGGGGGGGGGGGGGGGGGGGGGGGTGGGGGGACACACCTCAGGACTGTCAAACAGCCTGGTCTCTGCTCGGAGGTAGTAATCAAGCCACACGACATGCGGGTCTGGAAATGCAGGATAATCTGTCTAACTTCTCCCTGAATCTGAGGGTTGACAGCTGAATGCCAAGTGGCTGGCCTGGTGTGAACTGCACGAGGATGCTCCTCGAGGTCGGCTGAGCCAGGCAGAGCAGGCTGAGCCAGGCAGAGCCAGGCAGAGCAGGCTGAGCCAGGCAGAGCCAGGCAGAGCAGGCAGAGCAGGCAGAGCAGGCTGAGCCAGGCAGAGCAGGCTGAGCCAGGCTGAGCCAGGCAGAGCCAGGCAGAACAGGCAGAGCAGGCTGAGCCAGGCTGAGCAGGCAGAGCAGGCAGAGCAGGCTGAGCCAGGCAGAGCAGGCAGAGCAGGCTGAGCCAGGCAGAGCCGGCATTGGGCTCTAGAGGAAGGACCGCAGGCTGGTCGTTAGTGTGATCGTGTCGGTCGGTTCCTCTGCCTGTTCTGCCCCGTTTGTCTCCACAGAGTCTTGAAACAGAAGAATAATGAGCCTGCTGTTAGCATCAGCGCTAGTTGAGAATGCAGCTGCTGTTAGCATCAGCGCTAGTTGAGAATGCAGCTGCTGTTAGCATCAGCGCTAGTTGAGAATGCAGCTGCTGTTAGCATCAGCACTAGTTGAGAATGCAGCTGCTGTTAGCATCAGTGCTAGTTGAGAATGCAGCTGCTGTTAGCATCAGCGCTAGTTAAGAGTCTGTGTCTGCCAACAGCTCTCTTCATCAACACAGACACGATATACACTGGGCCTGCCCTGCTTCTGTAGCTGACACTACAGACTACTGTTGTTTAGGAGGGGAAGGAGAGAGAGAGCGGAGGAGGGAGAGAGGGAGAGGAAGAAAGGGCGAGAGAGACGGAGAGGGAGAGAGAGAGGGAGAGAGAGAGGGAGAGAGAGAGAGACAGAGGGAGAGAGAGAGAGACCAGCAGAGACTAGACAGCAGAGACTTTGCTTTGCTCTCTATCTCTCTTACACACACACACACACACACACACACACACACACACACACACACACACACACACACACACACACACACACAGGCATGCACAGGCAGCACACACACACCAAACAACGCTCTCCAAAAGTGGTCACTAGGTATATCTCAGTGGTAGAGCATCTGACAGCAGAGGAACAGCTTTGGGTAAAGGTGTCTGCTAACCTGACTCATTACTGTCGTGAACGAGGACCACCTCACCTGTTTGACATTGTATCCGGTCTTGAGGACCACCTCACCTGTTTGACGTTGTATTCGGTCTTGAGGACCACCTCACCTGTTTGACATTGTATCCGGTCTTGAGGACCACCTCAGCTGTTTGACATTGTATCCGGTCTTGAGGACCACCTCACCTGTTTGACGTTGTATCCGGTCTTGGCGCTGGTCTCAATGAACATGACACTCAGCTCCTTGGCCCTCTGCTCTCCTTCCTCGATGGTGATCTGCCTGCGAAGACAAGAATCATGGATTCCCATCAGCCTTCTGATGGCTAGCATGAGGTAGCTCTGGTTCTGCTGCACCACACCCTTCATCTACACTGTAAGAGTCGCTACAGAGAATCACCATCATCCATCAGCATTAGCACAGTACAGGTAAGACAACCAGATCATTTACTGCTGCTGTCTGACTGTCCTGGACAGACCCCGTCAGCCCCATTAATAAATGGTGAAGTTGATTCATTATGCTGTGGCGCAATACATTAATTACTGCCCATTTGTAGGATGCTCCTGTGGATCAGTTCAAGTTTCTGGTTTCTGGGAGAGGGAGGAAGTGAGGGAGGAGGAGAGAGTGCCAGGTGTCTAATGATCCAGAGAGAGAGAGAGAGAGAGGAGAAAGAGGAGAGAGAGATGAAGATACAGACAGATCGAGCAACCAAGCCCAGCTCAGCTTAGAGGAGGACGCTCTGAGAGGGACAGATGCATAGACGAGTGTGTGTGTGTGTGTGGTGTTACAGACGGACTCTACAGACTCTACTGACTCTACAGACTCTACAGACTCTACAGACTCTACAGACTCTACTGACTCTACTGACTCTACTGACTCTACTGACTCTACTGACTCTACTGACTCTCTCCGCACCCCCGACCCCCGGCACCCCCGACCTCGGCACCCTTGACCTCCGGGTGGGGCAGGCTGACTGACTCCTGAACACTCTTCAGAAAAACAGCTCTGACACGGACCACTGCATCTCCTACAGCCAAGACAGAACACGGCTGTAAAGGAATGGGTTCATCCCCCTTCAAGCACACACCTTCAGCAGGAGAGAGTGTGTGTGTGTGAGTGTGAGTGTGCATGTGACCGTGTGTGAGCCAGAACTCAACACATACCTCTTATCTCCCAGGTCTGTTTTATTGCCGACAAGCATGATGATGACATCACTTCCTCTCTCTGTTCTGACATCATCAATCCATTTGGAAGTCTGCTGGAATGAGTTGACATCTGTAATGACAGAGCAGAGCAGTTACAGTCACCATGAAGAACTGTAGTGACAGAGCAGTCACCATGAAGAACTGCTCAAATATTACATATTCAAACATGAATAATATTTTTATAGCAATTCAAGCATGTGTTGTCTGTGTGTGATTTGACAAACATGACAAGATGTGACGTTTCAGTCTGAAGAAATGATTTGTGATGAAACCTCGTAGACCTCACCACACCCTGTGAGCATCACTGTTGTTCTGTTTAAAGTTGGATTATGGTGTGGTGGTGGTGTGTGTGTGTGTGTGTCTCCAGGGAGGGGGGGTGTGTGTGGGGGGGGCTCCCCAGGGAGGGGGGGTATTTGCCTATAAAATGAGGTTTACTGTTCTCCTCCCTGGGGTTCTGAAAGCAGACCTTTTTCCTTTCTCCCACAAACATATTAAATTCCAGCTGCTGATGGCCGCAGAGGGATTGGAGACAAATAAAAATGTCACTTTTCATCTAGAGAAGGAAGCTTTGAGGAAAGTGTGTGTGTGCTCCCCACTCACTGGTGATGTGTGTGTGTGTGTGTGTGTGTGCTCCCCACTCACTGGTGATGTGTGTGTGTGTGTGTGTGTGTGTGTGTGTGTGTGTGTGTGTGTGTGTGTGCTCCCCACTCACTGGTGATGTGTGTGTGTGTGTGTGTGTGTGTGCTCCCCACTCACTGGTAATGTCGTAGACCACCACGGCCACGGTGGAGTCTCTTATGTAGCTGGGGATCAGGCTCCTGAAGCGCTCTTGGCCCGCCGTGTCCCACAGCTGCAGCCGCACCTGCACACAGCAGGGGGCGCCACACTGTGACCAGCCCTCAGCAGGGGGCGCCACACTGTGACCAGCCCTCAGCAGGGGGCGCCACACTGTGACCAGCCCTCAGCAGGGCCTGTACACACTGTGACCAGCCCTCAGCAGGGGGCGCCACACTGTGACCAGCCCTCAGCAGGGCCTGTACACACTGTGACCAGCCCTCAGCAGGGGGCGCCACACTGTGACCAGCCCTCAGCAGGGGGCGCCACACTGTGACCAGCCCTCAGCAGGGGGCGCCACACTGTGACCAGCCCTCAGCAGGGGGCGCCACACTGTGACCAGCCCTCAGCAGGGGGCGCCACACTGTGACCAGCCCTCAGCAGGGGGCGCCACACTGTGACCAGCCCTCAGCAGGGGGCGCCACACTGTGACCAGCCCTCAGCAGGGGGCGCCACACTGTGACCAGCCCTCAGCAGGGGGCGCCACACTGTGACCAGCCCTCAGCAGGGGGCGCCACACTGTGACCAGCCCTCAGCAGGGGGCGCCACACTGTGACCAGCCCTCAGCAGGGGGCGCCACACTGTGACCAGCCCTCAGCAGGGGGCGCCACACTGTGACCAGCCCTCAGCAGGGGGCGCCACACTGTGACCAGCCCTCAGCAGGGGGCGCCACACTGTGACCAGCCCTCAGCAGGGGGCGCCACACTGTGACCAGCCCTCAGCAGGGCCTGTACACACTGTCTCCCTCACACACACACACACACACACTCTCACACACACACTCACTCACATGTAGCCCATGCATATGTAATCACACACACATGAACAAGCCCAGAGGGAAATAACCACTGGCTGTGGCCCTGCCAAGGTTACAACAGGACGCTCCAAGGTCCCTACACAGACAGACATCTGGGATTCTACATTTACATTTCCGACACCATAGAAGCGTCACACTGTCCTGTAGATACACAACTGCAGCTGAGCCAGGAGATCTACAAACGACCAGGAAATAACATCCAGGAACACGAAGCACACAAGATGACGGAGGGTGTCTCATTCAGACGTGTTCTAGACCCTATGAACAAACCAACAGACAAACGGATGAATTGGTTTTGAGATCGAGATGCTCACCGTTCGATCTTCCAGATACATGGTTTTAGACAGGAAGTCGATTCCAATTGTGGCCTGAAATGAGAGAAGGACAGGTGTGTATCAGCATGGTTACAGGAGGACAGGTGTGTATCAGCATGGTTACAGGAGGACAGGTGTGTATCAGCATGGTTACAGGAGGACAGGTGTGTATCAGCATGGTTATGAACCTCAGACCTCGGGAGTGTGGTTGTGACACAGCAGGGAGGGGTGGAGTGGATCTAGGAAGCTTCTGATAGACACCATCAGTCTGTCTAATGGATCTCAGAGTCTATTTCATTTAACCAGCCTCAGCAGGTAAGAGGAGGTTGGTACCAGTGAGAATCATCATGTGCTACCTGAGATCACACAATAACATCAGGGCTCCTTTAGTACTTCAGTCAAGCCCCTCATGAAAATGGAAAAACACTGGAACCAATTATTATGGTCTGTGCTTGGTTCTACAGCGATGCAAGTCTTTTCTAATCTCTGTGATCAGAAAGTTGTTTATGTATCTAAGGTAGGGATTCAAGCAGTGTTCCACACTACTGGACTGCATGTCCTAATTAGCAGTGACCATCATTTAGTGCCAGACGTGATATTGATCTCCCACAGGGCTCAGTGTGTGTGTGTCTGTGTGCTGTATGTGTGTGTGCTCTGTGTGTGTGTGTGGCCCTGCAGGATGCTCCACTCTGAAAGAGCCAGCCATCAGCAGCTTGATCACGCTCTTGTTTCCGTGGCGATGGACGTAAGCTACGGAGTGTGTGACAGAATCTGAGAGAGACGCTCCCTCCAGGAGAGACGCTCCCTCAGAGGAGAGACGCTCCCTCCAGGAGAGACGCTCCCTCCAGGAGAGACGCTCCCTCAGAGGAGAGACGCTCCCTCAGAGGAGAGACGCTCCCTCCAGGAGAGACGCTCCCTCAGAGGAGAGACGCTCCCTCCAGGAGACGCTCCCTCCAGGAGAGACGCTCCCTCAGAGGAGAGACGCTCCCTCAGAGGAGAGACGCTCCCTCCAGGAGAGACGCTCCCTCAGAGGAGAGACGCTCCCTCCAGGAGAGACGCTCCCTCCAGGAGAGACGCTCCCTCCAGGAGAGACGCTCCCTCAGAGGAGAGACGCTCCCTCAGAGGAGAGACGCTCCCTCCAGGAGAGACGCTCCCTCAGAGGAGAGACGCTCCCTCCAGGAGAGACGCTCCCTCCAGGAGAGACGCTCCCTCAGAGGAGAGACGCTCACTCAGAGGAGAGACGCTCCCTCCAGGAGAGACGCTCCCTCAGAGGAGAGACGCTCCCTCCAGGAGAGACGCTCCCTCAGAGGAGAGACGCTCCCTCCAGGAGAGACGCTCCCTCAGAGGAGAGACGCTCCCTCCAGGAGAGACGCTCCCTCAGAGGAGAGACACTCCCTCAGAGGAGAGACGCTCCCTCCAGGAGAGAGTGTTCAACAAAGTATCGAACTGAACATAGTCCTCTACGGAAATGTTTTACAAGCTAAGTTTCATTAGAACAGAATTTTGATGTTTTTCTACAGTCCCAGATTCCTAAATATTATTTACATATTTTTGAGAGAGAGAGAGAGAGAGAGAGAGAGAGAGAGAGAGAGAGAGAGAGAGAGGGGGAGAGAGAGAGGCGGCAGGACAGGTGATTGATGTGACCACATGTTGATACATGAACGTTTGGTTAAACGTCTGGTCAATGCCAGATTGACTTGGTAACGATCTTTTGAGGATCAAGTTGTGAAAAACAAGAGAACCTGGGAGCATCGTTTATATCCGTAACACCCGGACACCAACAAGGCTGGTAGTCAAGATATACACTTGCAGTCTCAATCAATAGACCAATCAGGGAGCAGGGTCAATGGACTAATCAGGGAGCAGGGCCCTGACCACTCACCAGCATGTCAACCAACGTCTTTGGTCAGCATCTACAGGACAGTAACATGCTTTCTTGAGAGACCAGACACCTCCCCTCCCCGTCTCCCTCCCCTCCCCTCCCCGTCTCCCTCCCCTACCCGTCTCCCTCCCCTCCCCGTCTCCCTCCCCCCTCCCCGTCTCAGCTCAGTGGCCAGGCCTGACTGACAGCTCAGTGTGGCGGATGCCCTCAGTCTCCAGAGCCCTCAGTCTCCAGGCTTCCCTGCCTGACAGAAACAACACCCTGTCTGCCTGCCTGCCTGCCTGCCTGTCTGCCTGTCTGCGCTGTATTAGGGTTCCTGCAATCTACCAGCCGTGCAAAAACGATACAGAACCTTAATTACTGCTTAAAGGTCCTGGGGGGTTCTGGAAAAGGCCTCCTTCAGTTACTGAGCTAGCTGTCACACAGCCAGCCAGGGGAGGCCTAACATTCAGCCGAGCCACCGGAGATGGTGCACACACACACACACACACACCAAGGCACATACAGAGCTGCTTTGAGCGTCTTTGATCCATGGCTACAAAGCCTAGACTACGGCAGCAGTGCCAACATCACTGAGAGCAGTGGTCCGGCTGGGAGGAAAGTTCCTGCACAGGCTGACTGAGGGGAGGGGACTTGGCCGTGTTGCAAACACAAAACACACATCTCACATTCCTCACAGGAGTTATTACAGTCAAGCCCAGAGGGACAGGGGGATTGAAGGGGCTGTCTCCCATAGTTACAGGATATAGAGGTTCTCTTGTACACTTGTACAGAAGGATTTTCATGGGTGGTGGGGAGTGTGTGTGACTGTGTGTGTGAGCAGTTTTCAAAGAGAGCGAGAGCTTGTGTGTCTAAAAGCGTCCTAACCATAATGCAGATTCTACGCAGGGATTACCAAAAAGAGAACCACAGAGTTGAACAGTGATGCGAATCCGTCCTCATTCATCTCAGCTGAACGCGGGGAGGGAAGAGGATATTCACCTCATTGTGAAAGCACAGCGACACTGAGCTACGAGAAAGCGTTTAATCCTCTCACTATACACCATCCAAATCTCATGACCGTGCAGCAGTCTTCAGGCTCTGGGGGACGGCACATAGACCCTCCTTCCTCCAGGAGAGCAGAAGAAGAAAGAGAACCAGCTGCTTCTCTCCAGACAGTCACCAGGAAGATGGGGTTCTCCTGACAGGAGAACCTGGACCAAACACACAAACGTTCCACATCTGCAAACACGTCCTCACAACACGTCCTCCAAACACGTCCTTCAAACACGTCCTCCAAACACGTCCTCACAACACGTCCTCACAACACGTCCTCCAAACACGTCCTCCAAACACGTCCTCCAGTCAGGAGAGGTCTGAAGAGGTAGTTCTGGCTGGCCGGCTTGGCCGTGGCAGAGAGGAGGTCTAGACTGAGAATGAATCCCTTATTCCTTTACTCAGATTAATTAACATTTCTAAAGCAAAGGGATGATTTGGGCTGAAGCTCTCTGAGTGTGTGGGTGTGGAGGGGTTTGTGTAATCCCTGTAAAGTAATTTAGTAGTACAGGGTATTGTTATACTGACGTAATTAAATATGAACCAACATTCACTGTATAACACTTACAGTGAACCAACTGTATAAACAAGCCATTAAGAAGTCTCAGGAAGTCTGATACACACACACACGTGTACACACACACACACACACAGTGGAAAGCAGCCTGCTATGCAAGCAGCCTGCAATACAGACTTCATATTGTCCCCTAACCCAGATGTGTGTCAGAGACTCCCATGTTCATTTGAGTCAAGGACAAACCCCAAGCTGTTTGTTTCACCCTGGAGTGTGTGTATGTCTGTGTGTGTATGAGTGTCTGTGTGTCTGTGTGTGTGTGTGTGTGTGTGTGTGTGTTTTTGGGGAGGGGGAGGGTCAGAGTCTGCAGTGCTGTTAGATTATTGTGATGTTGATATATGTGTGACAGACACATAACATACATCGTCAACAAACAGAAAAGCCACCCACCTGATACGTGTTGTCGAAGCTGTCATACATGAACCGTGTGATCAGAGAGGTCTTCCCAACTGCAAGAGAACACAAACAGCAGACCGGTTACATACTCAGATACATATAGATATATAGAAAGAGATATAGAGAGAGAGATATAGAGAGGGGTAGAGCAGGTGTGTTAGACAGGCAGGAGAGACAGATGGGTGAATCTGCTGAGAGAGATCGAGAGACAAAGGGTGAGGTACAGTAGGTATAGGGGGAGGGGGTGTATGTGTGCGTGTGTGTGTGAATGTGTCTGTGTGTGTCTGTGTGAATGTGTCTTTGTGTGTGTGTGTGTGAATGTGTCTGTGTGTGTGAATGTGTCTGTGTGTGTGTGTGTGAATGTGTCTGTGTGTGTGTGTGTGTGAATGTGTCTGTGTGTGTGTGTGTGTGAATGTGTCTGTGTGTGTGTGGTGTCAGAGCTTGCCAGCAAGGGAGCTCATTAGTGGGCGCCAGGGTGACCCAGGGGTCGGCAGCGACACAGGTGTCATCACACTGATATGGCTGCAGGCTTTGGGCCTGTTCCGGGCCCTTCCAAACACCACACACTCACAGAACACCTGCAGAGCCCAGGTGTCCAGACGGTAGCTCACGTCACAGTAAACCCTGAGTGGGTGACTTACTCACTGTAAGTACATGAACATGTTCATCTGTCACATACTGCACACACACACACCTACACACACACACTCACCTACACAGTGGAGCTTGAGGCACACAACTCAGACAACAAGTATAAGAAGTAAGTTATTAAATAATAAATAGGGCTTTTTTCAGCTCTCCTCCTCAATTCATTTAAATGCTAATTTCCCCAAAGACACAAGAGCATCAGATTTCACAGCAGAAGGGGTTTAAAGTCATGGTGCTCATGAAACCATGCGTGAAGCTTTTTCTAGTAAACGGAGGGTTGTGTTCTCTAGCCTGGTCCCCTCTCCTCACCCTCAGGTGGTGCTGACTGGGAGCTGTCAGCTCCATGACTAGGAGCCGTGCTGCTAAGTGTTGCTAAATGCTCGTCCTTATGCCAGAGAGAGAGAGAGGACTGGGATCCCACCATGCACCCCGGTCAGGCAGCAGTGATGACAGTACTCTCAACCTCCCAGACGTCTCCGTGGATACCGCCGTTGTCCAGGAGAACAGTCTGAGCCAGGTCGCTGATCGATGGTTTCGACATCGACCAGCTAATTTTAGACCCTTTAAATATTTCAAACATCGTTTATGGGGCGGGCGCATGACGTTCCTCATGAATCCCCATCTGGGGGAGAGGGGGGGGAAGGGGGAGAGGGGGAAGAGGGGGAGAGGGGGTAGAGGGGGGAGAGGGGGAGAGGGGGAGAGGGGGGAGAGGGGGGAGAGGGGGAGAGGGGGAGAGGGGGGAGAGGGGGAGAGGGGGGAGAGGGGGAGAGGGGGAGAGGGGGATAAGTGAGTCTGGACACTGACCTCCTCTATAGCAGGCCTCGAAAGGGAGGTCAGGGGGTCATGAGGGCTAGACCTGATCAGACAGACAGGCCTGGTCCACAGACAGACAGGCCTGGTCCACAGACAGACAGGCCTGGTCAGACAGACAGGCCTGGTCAGACAGACAGGCCTGGTCCACAGACAGACAGGCCTGGTCAGACAGACAGGCCTGGTCAGACAGACAGGCCTGGTCCACAGACAGACAGGCCTGGTCCACAGACAGACAGGCCTGGTCAGACAGACAGGCCTGGTCCACAGACAGACAGGCCTGGTCCACAGACAGACAGGCCTGGTCCACAGACAGACAGGCCTGGTCCACAGACAGACAGGAGGCCACCAGGAAAGTTAGTTGTTTACAGGAAAGAACGCTTATCAAGCTCAATAATTATGCGCGTTTGGGCCCTCAATAAGCTCCTGTCTGCAGAGCCCGAATAAGTAATTATGCAAATAGTTTTATGTAAAATTGTTTGAATATCTCTGTCTGGGAGCTGCCCCAGTTTATCTCCAAGTTATTCAGACAGTGAGCTGCTGTCCGCTTATTCTGGGATGGTGAGAGAGCCACAGGACCGTTCAGAGGGGAAGAGACGGAACAGGAAGTAAGAAGAATCAGAACAGGAAGTAGTGACTCCAGTGTGTGACTCACACGGCGGGAGTCAGCACGATGGCAGTCGCCTATGACAACAAGGACAGATGAAAAGGTAAATGGAAACCGCGGAGACAGTATCGGATGAAAGGAACCATGGCAACCGCAGTCAATATACTGTCTTTCTCTACAAGAAAACTGTTGCTACTGTAGCGGTATTGTCCTGTAATCTGTCTGGTCTCATACCTCCATTGTGAAGAGTCTCTGGCAAGGAGGAGGCGAGGAAGGGGTGGAGGAGAGAGAGAAGAGGGAAGAGAGGAAGGAGAGGAAAAATGGGGTGGAGGAGGAGGAGGAAGAGAGGACAGGAGGAGAGAGAGGAGGAGAGAGAGGAGGAGAGAGAGAGTAGGAGAGAGAGGAGGAGAGGGTCTGGAGCACTGTTAGAGGAGCATTAGACCCGAGAGGCTCTTCAGAGGAGTGGTTAAGAAAGGGAAAGAGATACGAGGAGAGAGAGACCATCCAGTCTGAGAGGACATTAGAAAGGAGAGGTTGGGTCATCCAGTCTGAGAGGACATTAGAAAGGAGAGGTCGTTACTCTGCTGGCTTGCTGAGTCATGCCATCCATCCACCCATCCATCCATCCACCCACCCATCCATCCACCCATCCACCCATCCATCCATCCATCCATCCATCCATCCATCCATCCATCCACCTGGAGAGAGGTGTGCTCATCCTAACACCTAACATCGTTCCTTCTGCCTTTTATCTCTTCAAACTAAACACAAGTCTTATCCAACGCCGTGGTTACATGTGTCACAAAGGGCTTGGCGACCCTTGACCTGAGGGGAGCCACACAGGAGAGCTTGTCTCTCTTCACGTCTCCACAAGCTGAGCAGCCTTCTGTCTGGGTTGCCCTGGTGACCGGGTGGAGAGAGAGCGCGTGGCCAGCACCACATCTGAGACCAATACAGTCGACAGGAACACATCCTGATAGAAGCTGCCATCCATCTCAGCTCTGATTGGATGAGTAGCACAAGCCACACACAAGTCAAGCACAGGGGCAGATAAAGCAGGCGTCGCTTTAGCTCAAAAGACTCTGATTACTTTAACTCGAGTGGAAAAAGTTTTGTTTTTGAAAATATTTTTCAACCTTGTGAAACTTTGAAAAGAGAGGATAGAGGAGAGGAAAACAGAGAAGCCTAAAACAGAGTAGATTAAAACAGCAGAGCACTAGAGAGTACAGTCGTCCTCATCAATGAGAAAAACGTTTTGGGGAAAAAAAAGAATATATATATTACCAAAACTTTAGAACCTCCTGCAAAGCTTTGTGGAGTTGCAGACAAACTAAAATAATCAGATTCTATCATATCATCTGTGATTATATGCAAATGAGCCGAGCACAAATCTGCATGTATGCTAATATATGCCCCCCTCCTGATATCTTAATGAGAGTGTGTCTGTGTTGTGCTGTGTGTGACAGCCTGTTTGTTGTGATTTGTTGTTCTTCAGACCAGGGCTTAATGACACCCACATATTGACCTGTCACTTGATACCAGCTAACAGGATCTGTTCATTGTTGCTTAATTCACTTTTAATGACTGCATTGAAATGATCTGGCCGGACTAATCTGTTGCAAGGTGAAGGGTGTAGGTGTCTATTGATGGATCTGTGATGTGAGGAGCATGCCGGGTGATTGTGCTGCAAACCCATTTCCCCACAGGGACAAATCAAGGACCTCTCTCTCTCAGACCTGTGGAGCCTGATAATACTGGTGTTGATCTATAGTCCCTCCTGTTCTTAGGCCTCTGATGTTTGCAACTTGGTTGCCAAGGCACCAGAGCTGTGTGATGGTGGCCATGTTGTAGAGGGCGAGGGGCGTCACACTGCGGGGATAACAACCAGGACACGTAAACGTGGCGATGACCTTTGGCGCGCTCAGGTTGGAAAAAAACGATCAATTATGTTATTGAGGGATGACACACACACACCTCCACCTGAACACACTCTGATCTCCACCTCTACAGTAGACTACACACACTCCGGTAGAGCATGGTTGACCAGAGAGAGAGAGAGAGAGAGAGAGAGAGAGAGAGAGACAGAGAGAGACAGAGAGAGACAGAGAGAGAGAGAGACAGTGAGACAGAGAGAGCGAGAGACAGAGAGACAGAGAGAGAGAGTGAGAGAGAGAGAGAGAGAGAGAGAGAGAGAGAGAGAGGGGGAGGTGACTGGGTTCTTCTGCACACAGGAGAGCAGCACGTCTGAGAACCACACATGAAAGTTTAATGGACGTGCTTGACTGTGGAGCTTCCAGAGGCTTCCAGCTGACATCATCCTGTCCAGTCAGATACTGTACATACCTCCATCTCCTCCCCCTCCCTCTCCTCCCCCTCTCTCTCCTCCCCCTCCCCTTCCCCTCTCTCTCCTCCCCCTCTCTCTCCCCTCCCCCTCCCTCTCCTCCCCCTCCCTCTCCTCCCCCTCTCTCTCCTTCCCCTCCCTCTCCTCCCCCTCCCTCTCCTTCCCCTCCCTCTCCTCCCCCTCCCTCTCCTTTCCCTCCCTCTCCTCCCCCTCTCTCTCCTCCCCCTCCCTCTCCTCCCCCTCCCTCTCCTCCCCCTCCCTCTCCTTCCCTTCCCTCTCCTCCCCCTCCCTCTCCTCCCCCTCCCTCTCCTTCCCCTCCCTCTCCTTCCCCTCTCTCTCCTCCCCCTCCCTCTCCTTCCCCTCCCTCTCCTTCCCCTCCCTCTCCTCCCCCTCCCTCTCCTTCCCCTCCCTCTCCTTCCCCTCCCTCTCCTTCCCCTCCCTCTCTCCTGATACTGTCATATTAATCTTTGGGTCTTTTTTCCCTTTCTTCTATTTGTATTCTCTCTGTTCAGTATATATTCAGCATGTCTTTCTCTCTCTACCTCAGACTTCAATTTTCCTCTCACTCTAACGACTTGTGCCATTTCCTTGGTAATACATCCACGATTCTTCTAGACTTTCTTCTTTAAACTGTGTCGGCTAAATGGAGTTAGTTCACTCGGGTGTCATGGCGATGCATTGCCTTCTTACAAGCTGTGATTAAAGGGTCAGTCTGCAGACCACAGCAGCTCTTTTTGCAGACGGCTGATTAATGAACCAGGAAGTGGGCGAAGCACGAAGCACCTTCAGACGCGTCACAAGGGACTTCCTGTGAACGGTGACGTTTGTTGCTGGAAGGTGATTGGCTGGAGAACAGAGTGTATAAAATGAAAGGTTTTTCAGCGGACGGAGGTTTGTCCACAGTTTAGCCTTACCGATGCCAAAAGCCAGGTCAGTAATAGAGTGTGGAGGCAGGGGGGCAGGGAGGGGAGGGGGGGCAGGCAGGGTTCATACAATACCCTGATGGCACGGCAGCCAATCAGAGACAGCTGACGCTACCTGGGCCTGGCTCAGGAGGAGGAGAGGATATAAATAACCTGCGGCTCCTCCCCCCCACCTCCGCACCACACTGGGAAACGGGCCGCCACACCGGCACAGCGAACACACTACATCAAAAATGTATCATCCAAGACACACACAGGAAGATGAAGAAGGGAATGTTTGTGGAGGAGGGGGGAGAGGAGGAGAGGAGAGACAAGGAGAGCCCCTCCTGCTGAAGAGACAGTGGTTGGCTGGAGGAACACATTAACAAGGCAGCTGACTCTCTGGATGGATCAGAGCAGGAACACGTCACATGCCAGATGGGCACTTAATTAATGACCTGCGATGTAAATGACATGATGAATTAATTAGTCCAACAGGAGGATTCCACAACACTAGTAACGATAAGAGCTGGCTTCATCTGGAGTGACTCTAAGGCTTCTGGGTAATGGCTACAACATGTGACAGAAGCTGTCTCACTCTGATCTATAATTCAGCACACAAGCCCTCGAGCTTTCAAACACGGGCTCCAGTTAAGAGATGTGTACCTGTGCTGAGCTCACTTAGTGAGATGGAGGAGGGAGAGGGGGGGGCAGTGAGAGAAGCACAATTTCACAACTTCTCTGCTCCAAGTATGGACGGTTCCTCAACCATGACCACTAAAGCACAATAAGAACTACAACTGACCACTAAAGCACTGTAAGAACTACAACTGATCCTTGATCTTCGGCTGAACTTCCTAGATGCATCATACTGTTTGCGTTTGGGATTAAAATGTGTGCTAATAAATAAAGGGCTGAACGCAGACTGCAGACCTGCAGCTCTGATAAACCTCTCTAACATCTCCAACCACACCAACTCCTGGGCCGGCTAACAACACCTGTTACTTCCTGAGCATAAAAGCGCTAGACACACACACACACACACGGGAGAGCAGGTCTGCATGGCCAGGCCGCCTGTGGAGGGTGGAGGAGATTGCCTTGGGAGAGGAGATAGCAGTCGTATGTCTAGTATCTGAGCAGGGCTGAGAGAAGCAGGCGTGACGTTTCAATGTATAAATTAGACTTTTCCTCATGGCAGGAGGAGAGAGGGATGCTGGGATGCTGGAGGACTAGAAGCATCGTCTCCCCTGGAGGAGCAGGCGTCCAATAGGAGCCAAGCGTGGCTGAAGAGGAGCAGGCGTCCAATAGGAGCCAAGCGTGGCTGAAGAGGAACAGCTGGAGGAGCAGGCGTCCAATAGGAGCCAAGCGTGGCTGAAGAGGAACAGCTGGAGGAGCAGGCGTCCAATAGGAGCCAAGCGTGGCTGAAGAGGAACAGCTGGAGGCTCATCCTGGGTCCACTGCTACATTGGGTTCATTTGATTTGTTTAAAACGAGTTGCCGTTTCCCCGATGCACCGGGTAGGGTTAGCCCAGGAGAGAGGAGTTAAACAGCTGACTAGCATCTCAGTGACATGTAAGGAGTGCAGAGACATGATGAGTCACGGTTGTGGTCCTGGCTCACTCAGTAGACCCCATCAGGACCAGGCTGACTGATCATGACACGCTGTCATTGGTGTCAGAGGTCTGTCCATATCTGTACACAACCACACACACACACGAGTCAGATGCAATCTCTTCCGACTGAAAGACTGGCTGATTTACTGATTGTTGGGTTCCCTGACTGATTGACTGACTGGCTGGCCGCTTGGTTTCTAAACCAGAAACAGATGAGATGCAGTTTGTCCTCTCAGAACAGATAGAGGACCTGATTAAGTCATGTCATGTATCTGTGTCACACACCAGTCTGCTCAAACATCGGAGGCTTGGTGCCCCAGAACTGCTCTGTCCGCGGGACACAGAACATGAACTATAGTAAAACTAAAATGACAAGTTTAATTAAACCGTGAGCAAAACAAGACCCTCTAAAACAAGCAAAATCTTCATTGTCCTCAGAAACAAAGCACCGTGACAGAGCAGTGTTTACAACAGACACAAGAGGCTACAGGGACACAATACCAAAGCCACCTGTGTTAGTCCTTGATGTCCTAGACGACAGAAGGAAACTGTCTGTGATGGAGGGAGAGAGAGGCAGAGGTATGTGATGGAGGGAGAGAGAGGCAGAGGTCTGTGATGGAGGGAGAGAGAGGCAGAGGTCTGTGATGGAGGGAGAGAGAGGCAGAGGTCTGTGATGGAGGGAGAGAGAGGCAGAGGTCTGTGATGGAGGGAGAGAGAGGCAGAGGTCTGTGATGGAGGGAGAGAGAGGCAGAGGTCTGTGATGGAGGGAGAGAGAGGCAGAGGTCTGTGATGGAGGGAGAGAGAGGCAGAGGTATGTGATGGAGGTAGAGAGGCAGAGGTCTGTGATGGAGGGACCTAGCCATCCAACCACCTAGCCATCCAACCACCTAGCCATCCAACCACCTAGCCAACCAATCGGCCAGCTACCCAGCCAGACAACCAGCCAGTAGCGAGTCCTCTGCCCCCCTCCTCTCCTCCACCCAGAGGGCTCTCCACCCCCACGCTGCAAGCCCCTCTGAAATTAATGGGGGTCCAAGAAAGACAGCCTGCAGTCCTACATGGGCGACCTCCACAGTGTGTGTGTGTGTGTGTGTGTGTGTGAGGGTAGTGTGTGTGGAGGAGGGGGGTGGTGTTTATGTGTGTGGTGTTAGCTGCGAGGGTAGTGTGTGTGTGTGTGCGTGCGTGCGTGTGGTGTGGGGGGGGAGGTATGGGGGGTAATAGGGGCCGGTTATCCGAGGCAGACTTGCTGCTAAATCTCATTTTCATTCATTTACCTCACCGTGACTGCACAGAAAACACCCAGTGAACTAACCCTTTTACCAGACCCTATCCACACACCGAGAGAGCAGAGCTCCTCTCCCCCCCCTCTCCTCTCCTCCCCCCCTCTCCCCCCCCCTCTCCTCTCCTCCCCCCCTCTCCCCCCCCTCTCCCCCCCTCCTTCCTTCCCCTCTCCTCCTCAGACAGTGAGGTCGGGTTCTTAGCGCTAAGCTCTGTTGTGACTGAACAGTGACAGAGTGTTGATGGAGCCAGGGAGCCGTGACCACCAGCCTTATTCAGACAGCCGTCAGTCTCCTGGCTGTCTCCTGCCCCCAGCCTCCCCCCTGCCCCCAGCCTCCCCCCTGCCCCTCCCTCACTATGCTGTCAGACTAGTCATCCAGAGTGGCCTGAAAGCATCCGGGACAGAAACTGGATATGACCGTGATCTGTGACGCTGTGGGAGTGAAAAAGAGAGTTCTTCTTCCACACACTGTCCCCTTCCACACTCACCCCTCTTCTCCTCCCACTCCTCTCTCCCCCTCTCATTTCTCTCCTCTTTCTTTGCCCCTCTGCCCCGCTGGAACACCCTCCCAGCAGAGCTAAAACCTTCTGCCCAAGAACACGAATTTATGGTTGTTATTAATCCTGGGAATACTATCAAAGCTGCTCGTTTTGTCTCTAAATATTCAATAAATCCCACTTTCATTCTCTTTCCCTCCCCCCCCCCCCTTTCCATCTGAGGATCTCAAGTTCCTATACTTCTGTTTAATGCTTTTGGGGTTTGATAAGAGACTGTATATGGGGGCATGATGATGAGGGAGGGAGGGAGGGAGGGAAGGGGGGATGGAGGTGGGAAAGGGAGGAGGGCTGGATGGAATGGGGGGTGAAAGGTAGAGGAGGGAGGAGGGCTGGATGGAATGGGGGGTGAAGGGTAGAGGAGGGAAGGGCATGGGAGGTGGGGCAGGGCTGGCTGCTTGGAGGGACTTCTGTCTTATGATCAATGACCCTCCATTACTGGACAGCCGAGTGGATCAATAGCAGATCCAAGCTGCTTCCCTGATCAATCAGAGAGCAGGAAGGAGGGGAGGGCCAGACAGGAAGCAGAGAAAAGAGTTCTCTTTAGAAGCAGCTCCACCACTCAGTAGTACAGCTGCAACCACCCCAGCACACTCAGAGAAGCTAACTCAGATGCTCACTGTATAAAGACATACACATTCCCCCCAAACAAACACACACACTCGTCGTCGTCGTCGTCGTCGTCGTCGTCGTCATCTGCCGCTTGTTCGGGGATCGGGTCGCGGGGGCAGCGACCTAAGCAGGGAGGCCCAGACTTCCCTCCCCCCGGCCACTTCCGCCAGCTCTTCCTGGGGACCCCAAGGCGTTCCCAGGCCAGCTGAGAGACATAGTCCCTCCAGCGTGTCCTGGGTCTTCCCCGGGGCCTCTTCCCAGTGGGACGTGCCCGGAACACCTCACCAGGGAGGCGTCCAGGAGGCATCCTAATCAGATGCCCGAGCCACCTCAGCTGGCTCCTCTCGACGCGGAGGAGCAGCGGTTCTACTCTGAGCCCCTCCCGGATGACCGAGCTTCTCACCCTATCTCTAAGGGAGAGCCCGGACACCCTACGGAGAAAGCTCATTTCGGCCGCTTGTATTCGCGATCTCGTTCTTTCGGTCACTACCCATAGTTCGTGACCATAGGTGAGGGTAGGAACGTAGATCGACTGGTAAATAGAGAGCTTCGCCTTTCGACTCAGCTCCTTCTTCACCACGACGGACCGATGCAGAGCCCGCATCACTGCGGACGCCGCACCGATCCGCCTGTCGACCTCGCGCTCCATTCTTCCCTCACTCGTGAACAAGACCCCGAGATACTTGAACTCCTCCGCTTGGTTCAGGATCTCCTCCCCGACCCGGAGATGGCACTCCACCCTTTTCCGGTCGATTACCATGGCCTCAGATTTGGAGGTGCTGATTCGCATCCCAGCCGCTTCACATTCGGTTGCGAACCGCTCCAGTGAGAGCTGAAGGTCACGGCCCGATGAAGCCAACAGGACCACATCATCCGCAAAAAGCAGCGACCCGATCCTGAGGTCACCAAACCGGACCCCCTCAACACCCTGGCTGCGCCTAGAAATTCTGTCCATATAGGTAATGAACAGAATCGGTGACATAGGGCAGCCCTGGCGGAGTCCAACCCTCACCGGAAACAAGTTCGACTTACTACCGGCAATGCGGACCAAACTCTGGCACCGGTCGTACAGGGACCGGACAGCCCCGATCAGGAAATCCGGTACCCCGTACTCTCGGAGCACCCCCCACATGAGCCCCCGAGGGACACGGTCGAACGCCTTTTCCAAATCCACAAAACATGTGTAGACTGGTTGGGCGAACTCCCATGTACCCTCCAGGACTCCGCGGAGGGTATAAAGCTGGTCCACTGTTCCACGGCCAGGACGAAAACCACATTGCTCCTCCTGAATCCGAGGTTCGACAATCCGACGGACCCTCCTCTCCAGGACCCCTGAATAGACTTTCCCAGGGAGGCTGAGGAGTGTGATCCCCCTAAAGTTGGAGCACACCCTCCGGTCCCCCTTTTTAAAGAGGGGAACCACCACCCCGGTCTGCCAGTCCAGAGGCACTGTCCCCGATGTCCACGCGATGTTGCAGAGTCGTGTCAACCAAGACAGCCCTACAACATCCAGAGCCTTAAGGAACTCCGGGCGGACCTCATCCACCCCAGGGGCCCTGCCACCGCGGAGCTTTTCAACCACCTCGGCGACCTCAGCCCCAGAGATAGAAGGGCCCCCCCCGATGTCCCCAGACTCTGCCTCCACGTCGGAAAGCATGTTGGTGGAATTAAGGAGGTCTTCGAAGTATTCCTTCCACCGATCCAGGACGTCCCCCGTCGAGGTCAGCAGCGCACCATCCCCACCGTATACAGTGTTGACAGAGCACTGCTTCCCCCTCCTGAGCCGCCGGATGGTGGTCCAGAACCTTTTTGAAGCCGTTCGGAAGTCATTCTCCATGGCCTCGCCGAACTCCTCCCATGCCCGGGTTTTTGCCTCCGCGACCGCCAAAGCCGCGTTCCGCTTGGCCTGCCGGTACACATCAGCTGCCTCTGGAGTCCTACCAGCCAATAAAGTCCGATAGGCCTCCTTCTTCAGCTTGACGGCATCCCTCACCTCCGGAGTCCACCACCGGGTCCGAGGGTTACCGCCGCGACATGCACCGACCGCCCTGCGGCCGCAGCTCCGGTCAGCCGCTTCAACAATGGAGGCCCGGAACATGGCCCATTCGGACTCAATGTCCCCGGCCCCCCCCGAGACATGATCGAAGCTCTCCCGGAGGTGGGAGTTGAAGCTCCTTCTGACAGAGGGTTCCGCCAGGCGTTCCCAGCAGACCCTCACATTACGTTTGGGCCTGCCAGGCCTGACCGGCGTCCTCCCCCACCATCGAAGCCAACTCACCACCAGGTGGTGATCAGTTGACAGCTCCGCCCCTCTCTTCACCCGAGTGTCCAAGACATGCGGCCCCAAGTCCGATGACACGACTACAAAGTCGATCATCGAACTGAGACCTCGGGTGTCCTGGTGCCAGGTGCACATATGGACACCCTTATGCTTGAACATGGTGTTCGTTATGGACAAACCGTGTCTAGCACAGAAGTCCAACAACAAAACACCACTCGGGTTCAGATCGGGGGGGCCGTTCCTCCCAATCACGCCCCTCCAGGTCTCACTGTCATTGCCCACATGAGCATTGAAGTCCCCCAGGAGGACGAGGGAATCCCCAGGAGGAGCGCTTTCCAGCACCCCCCCCAGAGACTCCAAAAAGGGTGGGTACTCTGAGCTGCCGTTTGGTGCATAAGCACAAACGACAGTGAGGACCCGTCCCCCCACCCGAAGGCGGAGGGAGGCTACCCTCTCGTCCACCAGGGTGAACCCCAATGTACAGGCGCCGAACCGAGGGGAAACCAGTATTCCCACCCCAGCTCGACGCCTCTCACCAAGGGCAACTCGTGTGCGTCGAGGCGAGGCCGACTATATCTAGCCGGAAACTCTCTACCTCGCGCACCAGCTCAGGCTCCTTTCCCGCCAGCGAGGTGACGTTCCACGTCCCAACACACACACTACATGCACTAATTGTGCATAGCTAAGGATGAAAGCATCTGCTAAATGAATGAAATGTAGTATGAAGTCATGAGCAGAATCTCAGACTCGCTGAGCCCCCATATCAAAGCTGTGTGTTTAGGGACCACCCCCTGGGTTTCACCAGCACACTAACAGAAACACCACTCCCAAAACCTCGATTAGCATTCAGATCAGATATACTTTTTACCAAGAAGATGAAAAGGTTTTTCAAGCCCACTGACTAATGTTAAAATCGACCAATTTAGCCAATGTTACACTTGATGAACCGTGCTGATACGACACATTCTCTCAATCTAGGTGGATGATTGGGATGGGCATGGGTCTGAGATGAGATGGTTTTCTGTTCCTCGGTGAAAACAGTGTGCTATGAGAGATCTGCGTTTTGGCATCAAAGAAATCTAAATACATGATCGCTTCGCAAGCAACCTAATGAAAGGAACAAACAAGACAATACAGTAAAATATATTTCAACAAGCCCAGAGCTGGACCACAGCACACAGAGCAACAAGCCCCTGGTCTGAGCTGCACAGAGCTGGACCACAAGCCCCTGGTCTGAGCTGCACAGAGCTGGACCACAAGCCCCTGGTCTGAGCTGCACAGAGCTGGACCACAAGCCCCTGGTCTGAGCTGCACAGAGCTGGACCAAAGCACACAGAGCAACAAGCCCCTGGTCTGAGCTGCACAGAGCTGGACCAAAGCACACAGAGCAACAAGCCCCTGGTCTGAGCTGCACAGAGCTGGACCACAGCACACAGAGCAGCAAGCCCCTGGTCTGAGCTGCCCAGAGTTGGACCACAGCACACAGAGCAGCAAGCCCCTGGTCTGAGCTGCACAGAGCTGGACCAAAGCACACAGAGCAACAAGCCCCTGGTCTGAACGGCACAGAGCTGGACCAAAGCACACAGAGCAACAAGCCCCTGGTCTGAGCTGCACAGAGCTGGACCAAAGCACACAGAGCAACAAGCCCCTGGTCTGAGCTGCACAGAGCTGGACCAAAGCACACAGAGCAACAGGCCCCTGGTCTGAGCTGCACAGAGCTGGACCAAAGCACACAGAGCAACAAGCCCCTGGTCTGAGCTGCACAGAGCTGGACCAAAGCACACAGAGCAACAGGCCCCTGGTCTGAGCTGCACAGAGCTGGACCAAAGCACACAGAGCAACAGGCCCCTGGTCTGAGCTGCACAGAGCTGGACCAAAGCACACAGAGCAGCAAGCCCCTGGTCTGAGCTGCACAGAGCTGGACCAAAGCACACAGAGCAACAAGCCCCTGGTCTGAGCTGCACAGAGCTGGACCAAAGCACACAGAGCAACAAGCCCCTGGTCTGAGCTGCACAGAGCTGGACCAAAGCACACAGAGCAACAAGCCCCTGGTCTGAACGGCACAGAGCTGGACCAAAGCACACAGAGCAACAAGCCCCTGGTCTGAGCTGCACAGAGCTGGACCAAAGCACACAGAGCAACAAGCCCCTGGTCTGAGCTGCACAGAGCTGGACCAAAGCACACAGAGCAACAAGCCCCTGGTCTGAACGGCACAGAGCTGGACCAAAGCACACAGAGCAGCAAGACAGCAGATCTTATTTAAATGCAAAGAAGCAAAAGCAGAAAGAACAAAAAACAGGAATAAACAGGACAGACGCTCGCATCTTAACCCCCCCCACCCTCTCACTGGCCTGGTACCTCACGCTGGATTGTTTCATCTCAACATCAGCAGCTCAGACAGACAGACAGACAGACAGACAGACAGACAGACAGACAGACAGACAGAGACAGACAGACAGACAGACAGAGACAGACAGACAGACAGACAGACAGACAGACAGACAGACAGACAGACAGAGACAGACAGACAGACAGAGACAGACAGACAGACAGACAGACAGACAGACAGACAGACAGACAGACAGACAGACAGACAGACAGACAGACAGACAGAGACAGACAGACAGTTGTTGCCAACATCTCATAACAGGTCTGTGCCAAAGTCTCATCATACTGTATGTAGAGAGGGGATCCAAATGTGAACAACTGTGATGTCTGGCGTTCCTACGAGGACCTTGTGTCTGTGGAGGCGGAGCCTAAGGCATCCCCTAGCCCCTGTGGGACTCTGTGTCTGCCTGGTCCCTGTCCGCCCAGAGCCCTAGGCCCTGTGGGACTCTGTGTCTGCCTGGTCCCTGTCCGCCCAGAGCCCTAGGCCCTGTGGGACTCTGTGTCTGCCTGGTCCCTGTCCGCCCAGAGCCCAGTCCTCCACAGCTCAGAGAGCTGTTGCCTGGAGACACGGTGATTGATGCATTCAGCCGAGCCCCAGGACTCTGGCATCAGGACTCAGTGATTCAGCAATATCTTCCAGACTGCAGGAAAACTGCAGTTCAGAGAGAAAAGTTCTTAAGGGTGGAAGGAAGGTGGTGTTAGGGTTAAGAGAAGTAGAGCTCCCAGGCTGCTTGATGAAGACCCCTCCTGGGCTCCTGTGTGTCTGAGGAGCGGGGAGGACCCTCGCTACAGCTGCACCTCCAAACACGTCTGGAGCTGACAGCTGAGTTGTGAAGCTACCTAACGCTCAGCCTCTCGTAAACACCCTGAAGTACAGAACCAGCGAACAACAGGGTTGACCTCAGAACCACCTCAACAACCCCCGCTGATCGCTCCGATGATGGTGCTCCCATACTGAGCGTGGCCAGTCAGACTTAGAGGAAGCAGCTGATCTGCCAGGGTTGGACCCTTGTGGCTGGGGAGGGGGAGGGGGGGGGGCAGCCAGACCTCCAGCAGGGCCACAGCTTCTTGCCTGCTCAGCGTTCCACCTGCACGACAGGTGCTGCTGACGCCCACAGTTTGGACCAATCACTCTTCTTCTCTGTTTGTCCTCAACAAAGTAAACTTGGGCTTCTACAACAACTGCATCTGAGTCTGTCTTATCTCCAACCCCAGCCCCAGACGTGTGGAGTGACTTGGTCAGAAGTCTCACAGTGGCCCCCCTTCCTCCTTGCTACACACCCACACACACCCCTCCCCCCTGCTACACACACACCTCCTCCCCCCTGCTACACCCCCACCAAAACCACTGGTGCTTCTGGATGAGAGAACTCTCTAAGCTCATTCTGCTGTGGTATTCATTTTGCTGACGTTGTATACACCAGCTGACTGTGTTAACGCGCTATCATCGCTAATGATTCAATGTGCTGATGCTGGGGGTCCTGGGCGCTATATGAAGTATGAACAGAGGGATATTTGTTGATATTATGTGTGTGAAAAGATTGTTGATTTCATCGCACATAGAAGATGAAAACAAACATTAGGAATGTGTAGAAGTGTTTCGCGATGTCACGGTATGTCTCAGTGTGTCTCTGAGGCTTGATAACATGAAAATACCTGTACATTTGCAGGACATTTAAACCCCACCAGTGAGTGAAGAGAATAAAAATGATCTGCTGGCAAAGTAATTCCATGAGTCGGTATTCATATTTAATAAGCTAATAGATTCATTCATTATTCATGCCAACTGTCTCTATCGAGTTATTTTCGGCCGTGCACGACACACAGCGCGTATCTCTCCAGATCCCGCTCAATAAAGTCCAGGCTCAGTTTCAACATGTACAGATGGAGTATGGACTCCACGTATCACCCAGCCAACAGGACGTTGCTGCCCCATTCTGATCCCAACCCCTGACCAGAATTGTGGAGTGCGACCATGACATGGACATTCGTCAAATTAAAGTAAAGCAAATTACCAAAGTGTAAACTGTCTGTCGGGGGGAAATAAATATTAGATGCGGCCGCTCTCTGCTACGTTAGGTGCTTTCCTGGATCGTGGACGTGTTTTCCCTGCAACGCCTCGCTTTCGCAGGGTGTGGAGGTCAGAATATGTCAACAGTTATCTTCTTTAGGGAGTGACGCTAACATCCTATCTCTTAATCTTCTGTACGTGTACCAACGTAGGCCTAATTACAACATAATAATTCTGACACCAGAAACATCCGTAGGCTAACTGTTGAGACTCCTTCAGTCTTGCAAAGGGTGAGAGAGTGACAGCGAGAGGACACAGTTGGCCACAACAGCTCCCTTCCGTCCTTCGCTCTTTCGTTCGGATTACAAAGTGTAACATACTCTAAATCAGCAGCATGTAAATGGACGAATGACTTCGTCTTCCTCATCATCTGGTGGACGGAGATGAGACGGGCGTCAGAGACTGCAGCTACACAAGTTATCCCACCGACACTGACAACAGGGTGTGTCTCATCACACTGGGATTGCCGTTTTCTTTCCTCGTCTGTTCCACACCAACAACCTCATCTCAGACTACACCCCAGCCTTGAAACCATACAAACGTCCCACAGTTCTTTATATCTGATACTTTTCATTACAATTTTACAGAAGGTAATCTAACATATTGTCACAAGACTGCGCAAAGATAACTGTAGACAGGACATGCACATTTGAAGCATGAGTCATGTCAGAGAGAAAAAGAGACTACTGAATGGATAAAAGACAGCTTGTGTCATGATCTTCTTGTGCTTAGTAAAGTTGGAAATAGTCGCAACGTTGTGTGTCCATTTGGATTAGATTGTAAATAGACTACACGCACCAGTTTTTTCGGATAAATAGCTATAAAGTATCATTTAAACAAATATATATTTTGTATAAGAAACGTGCGCTTCGAACAAGACCCATTCACTTAAAAGCCAGGTAGGCTATATTAAGTTAATCCTTTTGACATTCCTTAAATGTAAGACTAAGTTCGAAATGATCTCCTTAGTTATCAACAGCGGTTAACACCAGCAGGTGCACCTTCGCAGTCTAATCAAATGGAGAATAACTTCTCCTGAGAATTCAGCTGAGACTTACCGCTTTGCTCCCCGAGAAAGACGAGTTTGAATTTTCTTAACGGGTTGCCAAAGTCACTGCCGACAGACATGGTTTTGGGTGGGTTGCGGATAAGAGACGGCAAATTAATTAGCGATCCCTGTGGCTCAGGTTGAGATGTGAAAGCGACGCCCGTTCAAGCCGCTCCTGATCAGAATGCTGCACCGAGTCTGGCCGTGGCTGTCAGCACTGCGCCTGCGCGGCCTCTCCTCGCTCAGCGCTACTCAAGCCTGAACATGACGTCATGCGAAAGCGGAATGAGCGAGAAGCAGAGAAAATACAATACTTGTGGAAATGCAAATTACTTTAATGCAGACCGCCCCAATCTCTCTCTCTCTCTCTCTCTCTCTCTCTCTCTCTCTCTCTCTCTCTCTCTCTCTCTCTCTCACACACACACACACACACACACACACCAGAGGCGTGGGTAGGTCTGGGTAGACACAGGCCTACCCAAAAACGAAAATATCTCAGAACATTGCACAAATTAGCAAAGTATAGTAAAAAAAAAAATGAAAACATGCCTATCCATATTTTTCTAGGCCTACCCAAAAATATGATTCTGGCTACGCCCCTGACACGCACACACACACACACACACACACACGCACGCACACACACGCACGCGCGCGCGCACGCACGCACACACGCACGCACGCACGCACACACACACACACACACACACACACACACACACACAGGCCTACCAAAAAAAACAGACACAAAACCACAATTCAGAGAGGGCAGGATATTTAGTACCTATATGGCACTTTGTTACAACATTTTATTTACAAAAGTTACACTTTCATTGCTGGATATATGGCTTGAACTTTAAAACAGTGTAGTTCATATTTTAACTTATATAGTACATGTATACAGTGTAATTAAGTCATATCGATTATGTGATTACATGGTTACCACAGTGTAAGTCAATTATATCAAACAAGAATTCAGCACATTTCATGGTCACTTAATGCCTCTGTATTTGAGACAAACACTAACAATATACTTAAATATTAAGCTAGGTTTCACAACAGCATGTTGCTTCATGCAACTAACCCTGAATGGACCATCACCATGCTGGATGGAGGCTGGACTTCCTGGATCCACCAACTAAACACCTCCAGACACCAGAGCCCCCCCAAACCCTCTACCAGGGGGTCCACCACCCCCTCGCACCAGGGGGTCCAGGTCCTCCAGACACCAGGGGGTCCAGGTCCTCCAGACACCAGGGGGTCCAGGCCCTCCAGACACCAGGGGTCCAGGTCCTCCAGACACCAGGGGGTCCACCAACCCCTCTCACCAGGGGGTCCAGGTCCTCCAGACACCAGGGGGTCCAGGCCCTCCAGACACCAGGGGGTCCACCACCCCCTCTCAGCAGGGGGTCGAGGTCCTCCAGACACCAGGGGGTCCAGGTCCTCCAGACACCAGGGGGTCCAGGAGCTGAACTAGAAGCTTTCAAGACCTCACTACTCAACAGGTGACAGAGGCAGATGTCCAGATCTCAAGTTGGTGTTTTGTTTTTTTCATGGAAAATGTGTTTTTCTGTTGCAGCAGAACTGTGTTTACTCCTCCTCCCTGTGGTGGGAGAGCTCCAGGAGTCTAGTGGAGGGGGATGGAGGTGTCGTGGAGGAGGTCTGCCCCCCCCAGGCCCCCCGGGCCCCCCCCGGGCCCCCCCCCCCCCCGGGCCCCCCCCCCCAGGCCCCCCCCCCCAGGCCCCCCGGGCCCCCCCCGGGCCCCCCGGGCCCCCCCCCCCCCGGGCCCCCCCCCCCCGGGCCCCCCCCAGGCCCCCCCCCCCGGGGCCCCAGCCAGGGTCCAGACATTTCTCATTTCTCCTCATCAAACGACTCAAACAGAGGTCTGAAGTGTCAATCTCTGTCCAGGGAGGTGTGTGTGTGTGTCTGTATGTATATATATATATATAGTGTGTGTGTATAGTGTGTGTGTGTGTGCGTGTGTGTGTATAGTGTGTGTGTGTATGTGTGTGTGTGTGTCTGTATGTATATATATATATATAGTGTGTGTGTATAGTGTGTGTGTGTGTGTGCGTGTGTGTGTATAGTGTGTGTGTGTATGTGTGTGTGTGTGTAGTTTGTGTGTCCCAGGTCACAGCAGGGTGTCAGGTCTCTTCTCCAGGCTGTACTCACTGCTCCGGGGCACCTTCCAGCCCACCACACACAGCAGCAGAATCCCTATCAGCTTGAAGCCCACCTGCAGCCCCAGATACCTGCAGGAACAGCATCCAGGTCAGGAGCACACATCCACACATCAACACCCGGTCCACATCATCAGTCTGCTGACATCACTGACACATCACAGTTCAGGGGCAGCATCCTCCACACACCTGTTTCTCAAGAGATTGTTGTCGTAGTAACCGCATCCAAGCTTGTTGCCGCAGACACGCTTCCACCAGATGCAGGAGGAGTCGATGGTCATGCCGAACAGGGCTGGGGCTGGCAACCAGGCTGGGGGCGGGAGAGAGAGAGAGATAAAAGAGTGAGAGAGATCGTCAGTGAGAATAAAATAGATCATTTCAGTTGACGCCACTAGGGGGCGCTCCTACACTTATTTACATCAGAGAGACGGAGTAGCTCAGTGATGCTGCTCAACAAAGACCCGAGGCAGCACACTCCACCACCTCTACCTTCCACCGCCACAGCTCGGTTAGAGCGTTTGACTACAGATCAAGAGCTCATAAGTTCAAATCCCCCTGTGTCACTTTGGATGAGACCATCTGCTAAATGAACACGTTCTTTTCCTGCATAGTATCACACTCCAACTTGTGTTATGATGCAGTTTCTAACCCTAACCCTATCCCACCCCATCTCGTGTTATGATGCAGTCTCTAACCCTAACCCTAACCCTATCCCACTTCATCTCGTGTTATGATGCAGTCTCTAACCCTCTTACCCAGCATCCTCATCAGCAGGAACTGGACCCCGATGGCAAAGGATTTGTCTTCCTGGGGAACAGTCCTGAAACAACAACAAACTTCCATGAGCACCATCATGTAGATGGGTTGTGAGACAGGCAGCTGTCTACCTGAGCTCCATCATGTAGATGGGTTGTGAGACAGGCAGCTGTCTACCTGAGCACCATCATGTAGATGGGTTGTAAGACACGCAGCTGTCTACCTGAGAACCATCATGTAGATGGGGTTGTGAGACAGGCTGGCCACCAGCGCTGCCAGAGAGATGATCACCATGACAGGAAGTAGGAAGTGAGGACACTGGTTGGTGCAGGGTCCTGGCCGGGCCTCCCCTGGGACTCCAGCTAAACACCTGCAGTTGGAGTACAGCTGTGGATACACACAGAGAAGATTACAGGTCAGCAACACTCCTCCCACGTTCATCTCTTAATTATGATGGACTCGTATACACAGTTACAAATAATGGTTGTTTACTTGGGAGAACTGCTTGTCTCTCCAGCTAACTCTGGAACTGTCGGGTCGTAATATTGAGCAGGTTTATTAAGTAACAATAACAACCAAGGTGTCACATGTGATGATCCAGAACCCGCTCCTCTCTTGGCTGTCTGCTTGTGGTTCCCCCCACCTCTCTGGAACCTTTCAATGATTACCCCCCCCCCCCGCTATCGTCCAAAGCTAATGAGACATTGATTAGACTCCCACTGTTTCCTGGTAAACAGGCGTGTTGAGCAGTTCCCTGGCCCTGCACCGTGTCAGAGGGCTGTAACCTGACCAATCAAGTTTACACACTGGGAGATCTCTGAAGAGATCTGCTCCTGGGATTTACTCGTGATGAGTGTTTCTTCTGATCCGCAGACTTTAGAAAAAAATTGAACTTTTTTTAAAAACTTTTTTTTTCAAACCTTTGAAACCTTTTTTCGAAAATATCTTAAAACTATTTTCTTTTCTTTTTTTGCCAAGAAATGAAAAAAGCCACCAAATACAGATTAAAACTAAACTATCTTGACAGATAGTAAACAATATGTTTGACTGTTTTTAGCTCCTAATCCCACGGAGGTCATGTCCTCCCTGCGCTCTCCTCCCTGGATCTGTCTGCTGTGTGTCCTTAAGGTAAACCTGTGTGTTGGAGCACAGGTCAGAGCCTCACCTGAACCCTGTAGCGGTTTCTAGGGTCCATGGTGAAGTTGGAGCAGCCAGCCTGGCAGGGGGAGATGTACTCTACGCCATCAGTACCACACACTGGGTTGAACACGCTGGTCTGGCAGGAGCAGTTTGAGCTACACCCAGCCAGCCACCTGGGACAGGGAGACAACTCAGTGAGAGAGTGATCTCTCTCAGTGGAATTCAGAATATCTAGAAAGAGATAGCAGACAGAGAGAGAGAGAGAGAGAGAGAGAGAGAGCAGAGAGAGAGAGAGAGAGAGAGAGAGAGAGAGAGAGCAGAGAGAGCAGAGAGACAGAGAGCAGAGAGATAGAGATAGAGAGATAGAGAGCAGAGAGAGATAGAGAACAGAGAGAGATAGAGAGATAGAGATAGAGAGCAGAGAGATAGAGATAGAGTGAAGAGAGAGATAGAGAACAGAGAGAGATAGAGAGATAGAGATAGAGAGCAGAGAGATAGAGATAGAGAGAGAGCAAAGAGAGAGAAAACAAACAGACCAGAAGAAGGAGAGGTTAAAGTCCGAGCCTCGTGTTTGTGCAGTCTGTGTTTACGCACGTAGTAACTACATCCTAGAACGTGGTGTTTGCCAAAGGCACCAGGCCAGCTAAAGCCCTGCGGTATCTACTATGAAATACTGAGCCCCCACTTTCACCATTCTAACGACCTTAAGAAGGGCTGGGATATCCAGACAGGGATCAACGTCAGCTTATCTATGATTGGCTCTCTGTTGTCACCATCTTCTCTGGGAGGTCAACAGGTCAAAGGTCATGACTGTCTGAGAACATTGACAGAATGCAGATAACCTTTCTGCTAGGAAGTTAATCAAGCTTTTCCAATCCAATGCCAAGTTCAATACCTCCTCTGGCTACAGGGCTGCCAAGAGCTTCATGTTAGTTCAGTTTTTTTGTCAAAAAGTGTTATCTCTGGAACAGTGTGACCCTGGATTCAATCAGGGTTTATGAGGATAGATGGATCGTTTCACAGAATCACTACTCTAAGAATTTATCGAACTACCAAAACATCAATATGGATTCTTACTTTTTTCACTTTGGATAAAAGCGTTGATAAGATTTTTTAGAAAATATGATGTAACGTAGTTCCATTTAAAACATATCCTGTTACTGGGCAGGAGGGACAGTCACTAAGAAATGACACTTTGCTTTTCTAGACAAGATTGTTTTTGAGTTATCTTTGTATCAGCGCCCGCTCCCCAGACTGACCCTGGACGTCCTGGCTGGTAGTTGACAGAGGCCACCCTCTGCGTCTGGCAGCCCATGAAGAAGAGAGGGATGCAGAGGAGCACCGAGAGAGAGAGCATCACCACGGAGAAGCGAGGGATGACCTTCAGGGACAGGCCCACCCTCTTCATGATCACCCCGCCCAAAAGCATCCCCACGGCAACAGACGGTAGATTGACGGCACCTGGAGAGGGAGGGAGGGATGATGGAGAATTTAAAGAAACAGAATTTAACTTGTCGAGAACAAAGGGGAGTCACAGTAAACTAACCCTATCTATTCTGGGGAGGGTATAGCTAAGTGGTCAGAATGCTTGACTCCAGTTTGAGAGGTTCAAATCCCCCTTTACTGGTTCTGTTTGGATGAAAGAGTCTGCTAAATACATTATTAGTCTCTCTGTCTCTCTCTCCACAGTTTAGGAACTTCAATCTAAACCGACAGCTCTCTCTCTCCGTTTGTCAGCATAGAGCGCCTGTGAAATCACCATAGAAACACTGTTACCACCACTACACTGTCCTGATCCGGGACCCCGCTGTGCTTCCTGTCTGTCTGGTTAAAGTGTGAAGGAGGGAGAGTTCCTGACCGATGAGCAGGCTGCTGTAGGCGGCTGAGGCGCTGTACTGACGCTCCAGGAACTTGTTGAGGAAGGTGGCGAGGCCGGCCATTACAGAGGAGAAGCAGCACTGAGCCAGAACCAGCAGCAGGAACAGAGGGCTCAGCAGCAGACGCACAAACAGCCGGGGGAACACTGAGGACACACACACACACACACACAGAGACACACACACACACAGAGACACACACACACAGAGACACACACACACACAGAGACACACACACACACAGAGACACACACACACAGAGACACACACACACAGAGACACACACACACACAGAGACACACACACACACAGAGACACACAGAGACACACATCTTTTAATAGCTACAGTGTTTTAGAAAGTATATGTTTGCAGGTCTGTTATGAAAACTCTATTCAACAATACAGTGTAAACCTCTAGAACTATAAACTCCTCTCAAAACAATAGCCAGAGGTTACAACGAGGACAGCTATAACTCAACAGAGTCATGGAAATTCTCACGGAGGCTAATCACGGTTCTCCAGATTATTTATAAATTAGTCGGAGTGTGTTAGAGGTGCGGGCCAGCCAGCCTGGAGGAAGAGAACTTACTCTTGAGGAAATCAAGCAAGGAGATCTCATGCTTTTTGGAGTCTTCATTCAGGATGTTGGTTTCTGCTCCTGTCTCCTAGAGAGGGAAACATCACAGTTGAAGCATCATCTGACCTCTGATGTTTGGAAGAACGCGCATAGATGGGCAAAAAGCAAGAAGCTTTGTTTAGATGTCATTATTCCTGTGGTCTTTTGCCAGGCTTCATCTTCTGGGAGCAGCCAGATTACCCAGAATCCCCACCCAGTTCCTCCAAAGACAGACCGGGTTAATCTTCCTGAGCTGTATGTTTTATCTGATCTCTGCCTGGAACACTTCCACTCTTTAAACAAGGCTGATGGATCTTAAACAAGCAGAGTTGATGGCAGGTAGGATGGGAGGGTTTCCCCATGCCGGGTCTGTACCAGCCTGCTAGGGGCTGGGTGAGGGGGAGGGAGTGAGGGGGGACGATGTGAGGGGGGGACGTACCTGGGACACCACAGACAGGCTGCGGGGGAAGAAGAAGTATGGCAGTGAGGCCAGGGCCAGGCAGGCAGAGGACACCAGCAGCCCCATCCACCAGGCCCCCACCCAGCGGGGGTCCGACGGGCTCAGCTCCTGGGAGGCCACTGGGGGGACATCATTCAGTTTATCATTTAGCATTAGAGGACAGTTCCACACCACGCTTTTCCATCCTCAAACCATTGTTAACCCCTGCCCCCCCCCCCCCACACACACACACACACAAACACACACACCTGAGCTGGCTCTGTCCACGTCCACATAGATCCCCAGCATGATGGACCCCAGAAGATAGCCAAACGCTGGACCAAACACTGATATAGAAAACAGGATGGCTGGAGAGAGGAGAGGAACAGAGAGTCACCGAGCTATAACTGCAACCACAATAGATTACAGGCTGCAGGGTTCCAGTAAGATGTTACTGCAGGGCGTACCTATGTAGAGAGTTACAGTAAGATGTTACTGCAGGGCGTACCTATGTAGAGAGTTACAGTAAGATGTTACTGCAGGGCGTACCTATGTAGAGAGTTACAGTAAGATGTTACTGCAGGGCGTACCTATGTAGAGAGGGGAGTTTCCAGCGCCGGCGAAGTCGTCAACGTAGGAGATGCCGTAGGGCTGGATAGGGACGGAGCCCACCCCAAACAGCAGCTGGGCGCTGGCCATGAGCAGCCACAGGCTGTCCCCCCCCAGACGCTGGCCCTCCTCCCGCCCACACGCCTCCGCACGGCTGGAGTTCAGCTGGACACGACACATGTCAGGACGACCGCTGGTGTTCCCCTTCACTGAGACACACACACAGGCACACACACACACAGGCACACACACACACACATCATTTGTTTAAAACAAACACCATGTCCTCCAGTGAAGAAGTTATTAACTGGATTCAACGGAAATCTCCATAGAAAAAAGTAGTATGAGTCTAGGACTTAATCTATGTCTGGGACACTGAGCCGAGGAGAGGGGCGGAGCCAGAAGAGATCTTACTGTGGAAGACAGAGTCGTACTGGTAGGGCTGGGACAGGAAGTGAGGTAGGGCGAGGAGGAGGGCACTGATGGACATCAGCAGCCCACCCAGCCCGATGAGGCGGGGCCGGTGCAGACGGCTGCCCAGGTAACTGACAAACACAATCAGGACTGTGTTCCCCACCTGCACACACACACACACACACACACACACACACACATACACACACGTGAGTATCTAGTGTTGGACATGTATATTTGGTCTTGATGTATTTGATATATTTGTACTCTCTGCTCTACTGTACTGTACTCTACTCTACCGTACTCTACTCTCTACCGTACTCTACTCTCTACTGTACTGTACTCTACTGTACTGTACTCTCCCCTCTGCTCTACTGTACTGTACTGTACTCTACTCTCTGCTAGTGTTCTCTACAGTACTACACTGTACTCTACTCCTCCTAACAGGCTAAAGTGCACCCAGTGTATCTCCACGATCTGTGCACAATAAACCATCTGTCATGTGTCATGTAGAGAACTCCCCCTACCACAGAACAGCCAGGCTGGAGGAGGGAGGGAGGGAGGGAAGGAAGGGGGGAGGGAGGGAGGGAGG
>NC_061075.1:424214-521394 GCF_021917145.1 Hypomesus transpacificus | reverse complement strand
CAACACTATTGAATTCATCGCAACATCGCCCCCTTTGGAGAGAGTTGAGTATGGCAGCCATCTGATTGACCAACACAAACTGTTCGAACCAAACCTCCAGACACTAACAAGGTATTTCTTTCCGTGCTCCATGCGAGAGAAAACGTTGCACAACATGTTACGGTCTTCCATGAGGACATTAGGTTCTATCTGGATGCAAAAAGCTATTCTGACCTTTTTGACAAATCAGGTTAGGACATAACCAATGTGACAGTGTGTGTGTGTGTTGGAAATCAAAATCAAATAGACATTACTTGAACATATCCACTTAGAGGGCCATTCGGGGACTCATGTTACCATTATTTCAGTATTTTAGTTATTGAAAATGACAACTTCCTGCATTTTAGGTTCAGAAAGAGATTCAGAAAGTGTGCCCCAAGTCCAGTCCCTACCTCATCTGTGTACTCTCTAGGCAGAGGGGATCCTGCTGACACCTGGAACAACACAAGACCACACCACACTATCAACACGGCATCACATTAGCAACTGACATCAAATAGCATTCAAACATACAAAACACAGATACCTAAACACACCTTTTTAAACAAGCAAGTTATGACTCAGTGAAACAAAGTCAGATATCAAGACCCTGTGATAGGCATGGTGTGGTATGAGGGCTTTTCGCTGTGAGCTGATCTGAGATCAGAACTATAAACATGAGAGTTATGCAGGCTAGACTCCCTCTATGCATGCAAACTCCTTATGAACTAAGACGACTTTAGGATACTGTAAAGTCTTCTTAGTTGCAGTGTATATTGTGTGCAAGTGTGCTGTGTAAGGTGAGTGAGAGAAAGGAGGGTGTGGTTTACTTACGTTGGGCCCACCCCCATGCATCTTCAGGGCTCGGACCGTGGCCACCAAAACCACCACGTTGGGCTGCAGCTTGGAGGCCCGGCACTTAATGTTGAAGAACTTCTCCATCCCAATGTCTGCCCCGAACCCTGCTTCAGTCACTGGAGACGAGAAGATATGAGTTTCAACCCTATGCAGCACTGTTCCACACCTCGGGAGGTCCTCCACCAGGGCTCCACACCTTGGGGACCCGACTCTCGCTCTCCCTGCCCAGCTGACCCCCTCTCTAGTCGGGGCTTCCTGTGCCACTTCCCTGGATGGCCTGGAAGAAGTTACTGTTTCCACTGGTGAAAAGTGCCTTTCCTGTCAGGGCAATGTGTGTGTGGAACTGCAGTAAACTCCTGTGTCAATAGTCATGGATTACTTCCACCATGTAGTAAATGATCGAACACTTTTACCGCTACTTATTGTATATTTGTCTTTAGCCTGAATAAGACGGATGTGTTTTTGGGACACAGAGTGGTGTTGGTCTGACTGTAAGGTCCACTTTATTGGCTCATATCAATTCCTCCAGGAATGTCACTCATGACCTTCCCAACTGAACGCCAGGCCACATGCCTATTCCAGCTCCAAAGCCAATCAAAACACTGCATACAGCCAAGCTGAGAAATCCACCCAATAAACTGGACCGAGCAAGTGAAAATGTTTACCCCGAAAAATTTCACTCATCAGGAACTCAGTAAGAAGATTAGGAATGCCGATTTCGAAAACATTTATACTCTAACCCCAAATGATACTGGTGTTTGGTTGGCCTGGTGCACTGGAGTGACGCACCGTTCAAAACATCTCCCGGCTGGGATGGCTGATTTGGGGAAGATAATGGCTCGTTGAAATGACTTCAGAAACACACACACGTACCAAGGAAATAAGTTATGGAGAGAAAGACAGGCAGAAAAATATGTAGATGGTTTCAGAAAAATATGTAGGTGGTTTCACAATTGCATCATGAGAGAGCTACTCCCTTAATGTGAAGAACGACTGAACAGCATTGATGTAGGGCAGACACACTTGGTGGTTTGGGAGGCCCTGTCTGCATATTTTGCATTCAACTGATGGCCTGTTTATCGTTCAAATCCACAAATCACACCACAGGTATTAGCTAGGGGGTCTAGTAAGATGATTGGCTAACCACAGAATGCTTGTTGGAGTTGACAGTTAGGATTTGTTTCAGTATCGAACCTAGTCTGTATTAGTGTGACGTTTAGAGACTGATTTCCTACCAAGGAATTGCTGTATTTGGTCGTATTTTGATGCAGAGCTTAAATAAATAACACATTTGGTGTGTGACCGCAACACACAACTCCCAAACATACAACGATTGAATAGTATGAGAGAAAGTTGAAGTGGTAAAGCAGGAGAAGAGATAAACTATGAGAGAGAAACTACGACAGACACATGGAAGAAACAGGGCATTCAGAAATCTGTGTGGAGAACCAGGTCTTCACCACTGTTTGGAATAGAGAGGCTTGGCCGGGGTTACAGTGACGCGAATATCCGGAATATTAAGACACACACACACACGAACGCTCATAAACACACACACACACCATAAGTAAGCCAGGTCAGCACTAGCTTCACTCTAGTAAAACAAACCATCTGTTGGACGCACTCTACCGTACTACAGCGGTTCCACCCACTGTTCTGCTATAGGTAGAGTTATCCCAGAGGGCTCCGTAAGAGACTCAAAACTAGTATCCATTCAAATGGATACTAGTTTACTGCACTAACACACAGGATTTGCGCAGACTTCACAACAAGATACTTTATTTCTCAACCGCCATCTGCGAACGCAGAGCCGAGAATTGTGAAAGCAGAAAAAGACAACATTCATCATATACAAAGTATGTGTTGTGCTGCCAACAGCCCTGTACTTGGAGGGGTTATTTAAGTACCCTGTGCTCCATCCCAGACGACCAAGGATGCAGGAATCTCTTGCATCTGACATGTGGAATGCATCTCTAATGGGAGCCTGGGCCCCCACAGACAGAACTCACTCCTGTCACACACACACACACACACAGTATAGAAAACACAGGGACGAGAGGAGACCAGCTGTATGATGATATATGAGCCTAATTACTGCTCATGGATCAGCCATGTAATAATAACATCCAATAGTATATCTGCTTGATGCATTTTAATGACGACTAGACAAGCAAGGTAGACAGAAGTTCATGTTTCACTACCGCCATTCACTGTAATAACCTCAGGTCCTAAATCATTCACTTAACAATAACGATTGCGGATTTGACTTTTAGCTGTTCAAATATGAAAAGGCTCAAATGTATTTGGACTGTGTCTTGATAGATCCACGGCCTGTGTTGAGGGGAGTGATGTTGTGTTATCTTTTCAGAGTCTGTATCTGTAGACTGCAGGCATCGCTCCAACTGTACAATAACAAGGGCCTTGGGTGATGTGGGGGGAGGAAGGTGGATGGGAGATGGAGTGAGAAACACGGGGGAGAAGAGAGAAGGAGAGGGGGGGGGGGCGTCCCACACAGCTGCCTAGGGAGGTTCCTAAGGGAGGGAGGGCGAGTTCCAGACATACCTGAGGGTCAGGTAACAAACAGAGAGACAGACAGAGACACAGACATACATAGAGAGACACACAGAGAGAGACAGAGAGACAGAGAGAGAGAGAGAGAGACAGAGACAGAGAGACAGAGACAGAGAGACAGAGAGAGAGAGATGGAGGAAAAGTAAGACGGACAGATTGGACTGAGTGAGGGGGAAAACATGGATGGAGCTGGAAGAAAAAAACCAAATAACGACCTCCCACACCTCCTCCAGTGTTGTGAAACTCTAAACTCAGACCATGTTGCCAGGCCAACGCATACCTCCAGTCGGGGGGGAATGACATCCAACGAGTTGGACGTGAATTGAAAGGAGGCTGGAGGGGCAACACAAACGCACACCTGACATGTCCTTAAAGGCACAAACACCGCGCTTCAACACGGCCCAAAAGACACAGGAATTCCAAACATTTTCAAGCGGCTAAAGTGAATGAAGAAAGAGTAGGAACAGGAGAGAGGGAGAGAGGGAGAGAGGAAGGGCTCGCTGCAGGTTGAAGAAGAGACTCAGGTATACTCTGACATGGATGGGATTAGAATGATTTAGACTAAAGCATTCCGGAGGCTCTTAAGATTATCAACCCTGCTTCCTTCCTCTGACACAATCTTTCCCCCCCTGGTTCCTCGACAGCTCCACGAGATGGGCCTGGAGCCCCCTGCTCACCCAGGAGCCAGACCCCACGTACTGGGCCCAGGGAGAAGTGGGCCAAAGGTACTGGGAGCCAGGATCTAGGCTAAAGGTCACTAGAAAAATGAGTTGTAAATTATGGTTTCGAGCCTCTCCTCGCAGGAAACCTGGGCTTTGAATTCTTCTGCCTGTACGCGTGTTTGTGTAAGAGTGTGTGTGTGTTTCCATCTGGGTTTCCTAGACTGTAAAATCAGGAAACACATCTGGTTATCCTCTCCTTGGTTACTGTGTGTGTGTGTGTGTGTGTGCGCGTTTCACTTACCAACATAGCCGTCCTGTCCAACCAGCTTCAATGCCAGCTTGTCTGCCAGCACGGAGGAGTTGCCATGGGCGATGTTGGCAAAGGGCCCAGCGTGGACGAACACTGGAGTACCCTGGGATGGAGCAGGGCACACAAACACAGGCAGAAACTTGAGGCCCTTACGCCAAAGACACGTTCTCCACTGAGAACAAGCAGGCCTTACACACTAAACCACCCCCCCCCCCCCCCCCCTTCGAATCTACTCACAGAATGCAACTACTTCAAAATCATTCAGCCAAGAGGTATACACCTCTGAATGAGTGAGTCAGTTCTAAAGCGATGGCTGCACATTTGTCTTGAAGGCAGCTAGAGGTGGAGAGCCACTAGGACTGAGGGACCATGTCAGCTTGAACACGTCAAAAGACAAGAACACAGTCTTCCCTCCAAGTACAGGGAGGAAGAGAGGTCATTGGGAACTTTTCTGAAAGAGAAATTCCTCAGCCCACTCCACTTTCAGGAAGATTCTAGGAACAGCCAAAAGTGGGATATGAGGGAAAATGGAGGGTGGGTAAACTGAGGGTGGGTAGAACTTTGCTGTCACCGACCTCCTGGTCTGGTCACACCAGGACCAAAGACTGCTGAAGGACCCCTCCTCTGACCCCCAAACTCTTTGTCTACCTCTCCACCAGTTCACATAACTGATGTCCTCTAACTGGGTTGAATCACCCATTATCTTCAACACTGACACATGCTAGCCATCTCTGTCCTTGAAAAAACATCTGGACTGAACAGAGTATCTAAATGTGAGGGAGAAAGAATTGTGAGAGTGAGAGAAAAGATTGAAAGGAAGTCAGCATGATAGGTCAGCATACCATATTTCCATGACACTGTGTAGCCTGTCCTGTCTCTATGGTAAGCTAGCACACGTCAAACCAAAGGTGAAACTCTGAGCAGGTGACCTCTTTTGACCTCCACGTGACCTTTTCCCTTCTTCATGGGAAAACAATTGAGGAAACAAAACATTGCAGCCCTCACCGATGGAAAAAAAGGAAATGAAATGAAATATGACATACTCATCGGTGGAAAAGAAGAGAGGAAGAGAGGACTAAACACACCCTTGGGTTGGAGACACAATGTTCAATTTATTTTATTTTTTTTAAATAACAGGAAAACGGTTACTCTATTCCTTTCCCCTTTTCACCCCTCCTTCTCATCAAACGTTTTATTCCAGGTCACCCTTGGAACTCTGGGCGGGGCCAATCAGGGGGTAGTCTGGGGGTCTACTAGGGGTCAATCACAGAATAATTGGTTTCTAATAGTGATTTAGAAAGATGCTTGGGGACATTTCAACAGCTGACATGCTTGGGAGTAGAGCACTATTGATTAAACAAGCAGCCTTCTCCAGTAATGAACTGTCAGAACCTTGTCGGGCTCAGCTCTGGTTCAGGAGGAGGAGAAATGAAGAGGAAGGTGAGAGGATGAGGAGTGAGGGGGACAAGGATATTGAGAGACATTTAAGACAAACCAAAACAAAGGAACACAACCACATTTGACATAAGTGGGATGTGCTTGACTGGCTTGTTGTCTGAAGTGTGTGTGTGTGTTTGTGTGTGTGTGTGTGTAGCAGTAGTCTTCCAAACCAACTGACTGGTTACTTTAGCATGTTGCTAAAACAAATTGTAGTTGTAACAGTATACTATATACAGTATATGGACACCTGCTTGTTGAACCTCTCATACTAAAATCACAGGCATTAATATAGAGTAGAACTTTGTTTCTATAACTGCCTATACAGCCTTTCAAACTAATGACCCAACATCAGTGCCCATCTTCACTAATGCACCTGTGGCTGAATGGCAACATATTCCCACACACTCCAAAATCTTGAGGACACCCTTCGCAGAAAAGTGGAAAACTGTTAAAGACTCAGAGAGTCCATTTTAATGCCCATGGTTTTGGAATGGGATGTCTAAAAAGCTTATATCAGTGTCCACTTACATATAGGGTGTAGTCATGATCTCTGTTTATAATGGGTACAGTTGGACACAGAGTAGCGGGTACTAAAGTGCTTATTATTATTTATTTATTTATTTTTTATCAGCCAAAGTCATTTACTGCCATTTGTGACAACGTGTAGCACACAAAAACACACACAGGCAAAGGTCACATCTGAGCGGAAAGTTCCCAGGGACCCGCTATACCAGGTCCGTCCTGATAGGGGTCCCCGTCCCTCGGCCAAAAACACAGGAAGCCACACAGGAAAAGGTTCCACACAACACAACCGCCACATTTCCTCTCAATACCCAGAATCCAATCTCTGCTCCATCCCCCTCCTCCCCAAAACATTCGCAACTTCAAAACAGGCAACTGTACCCCCTCCCCAAACTAAATAGGAGCTGACCAACTCCTATCCTCCCAAACATTCAGACAATATCCTCTTCGATCCCACCCAAACGTTGAGAAGTCAGGAATGGTCCAGAGAGCCGTGTTTGTAAAAACTCCGGTTACCATTGTGATGCAATCTACCAGAATCGCGAGCCTTCTCTCAGAATTCAACTCTCCGGTTCCTGTTGTGATGTCATCACTCGGGAGGATTCGAAGAAAAAGGGAAATGCTATGCAGAGAACGGCATGGGTCTGTTAGCATTCCTGAGGCTCGGTCCTGGTCCCTCGTGACAACAGGACCCAGCCCCACCTAGAGTGAGGCTCAACGAGGAGCAGATGTGCACGCTGACCCATCAGTGTAATCACTCCATCAGATCCAATCTCTCCCTCTCCTCGATCCTTTCATCCCTCCATTGCCTTGGGCTTGGGCGTTCTCCCAGAGAACAGGGTCCCGGGGGAAGGGGGGGGCATGCTTGCGCACGAGTGTGTGTGTGCTGTCGTGATCAAACCCAGATGCTTGTAGGGAGAAGGGTCAATGTATGGACAGCCACACCTATTCTGAGCTGATTGCTTCAATACAGTGTCCTGAAGATATAAGTTCTTTGCCAGAAGTGAGCCGAGAGGATGGAATCTACCACCAGTAAGCTCTGCACTGCTATCAGAATGAGAGGTTGGGGCTCCTATGATGTCATCCCTCAGGGGAGAGTGGAAGGCCCATTCCCTCTGTGGCTCTGTATCTCTTCAGTGACGTCACACTCGCTTCTATGGCGTTTCCTTTTGGACAGTTCAACATGTCCGAAGACATCTATTCTGTCCCCGCTACCGTCCCCGACGTCACAGTAGGCTGGAGTGACTCACCTCGAGGGTCTGCATCAGAGTGGGCTTGATGGCATCTTTCATCAGTACTGCCAACGCACCGCTCACACCCTGAAAGAGAGAGAGAGAGAAGCATGGAGTGAAGGGCAAGTCATTAGAATGTAGATTAATGAAGATGATTTCCAGTTCCCTACCAATAATGAAACTATGCTTGTCCGGTCCCCCCATCCCCCCAGACACACACACACACACACGTCCCTCATTTACTCTATTCACATTGTGTGTCATCATCACTGCCAGATTTTCTGTCCAGCCTGATCTGGGGTCTGGGTGGAGAAGGGGCTTCCATCAGGGACCAGGGCTAATCAGGACTGCTGCAGTAACAGAAACAGCTGACCCTAACCCTCCGAGGGAGCGTCCCAGCTCTGGAGGAACCCCATCCCATGCAGCTGGAGGAAACCGGAGCCAACTGGGCCCGCAACGCTTCAAAAAAAAAGGGGGGGGGGGGGCTACAGAGCTTCCCTGGTGGCCATTTTGGGTCAAGGAAGGGCTTTGTGTGTCAGGATCTCACTGCTGAGTCTCCAGAGGGGAGATGAAACCACCCTGCTCAGTCCCTGTAAGGGAACCAACATCCCCACCTGGCTGAGAATCAACAACACCCTTCTTATCTAAATGCCAGAAGAAGAAAAAATAATGAAATCATCTGAGAGAGGATTCAGCTTCGTACTCACCTGACACATATCTCATGACAGCAGTGGTAAACACATTACTGTTGAGGAGCCCACAGTGAGACACGAGGCATGAATGGTCTAACACTGGCTTTTGGACAGCAGAGACAGAGGGAGCTCGCTTGTCAAGGTGGCCCAGGAGATAGTGTACCGTACGGGCCCCAACACAGTTTGGTTCGATTCCAGAACTGTACCATTTGTTTCCTGTCTCTCTGTAACCATCTCTGTCCAATAAAACCATACAAGGCCAAACATGTATATCTTAATATAAATATTTATAGCAATAAATAAATACAAAAGTTACAAGTGCAGGACAGATACAGTCGTGGTTTCCGTGGGCTAACGCTAATACTATGGCTGTCACGCTAATAGCCAACATACGGTATACGTTAGCTATTACGACAACAGCCTTAATGGATGTGGTTCTGACTAGGGAGAACCGGGCGTGCCATGACCACAGAGAGCTGAAGATACGGTTGTCAAGGCTCGTCAAACGTTGTTGTTCCGAAACCATCTTTCCTTTGGCACACTCACGGCCTCATGCAAATGCACACGTACAGCCGCTCTCTATTCTGAACTCACAAGCATAGGCTTTCTGTCTCATTAACTCTGCGCGCACACACACACCAGGTCCTCTGTAGTGATGGGCTGTCCACTGCGGCTGCTGCCCACCACCATGCAGCCCAGTCTTCTCCTCATGTCGCCCAGGCCGTCGGTCAGGGCCAGGATGGCCATGATCTCACTGGCCACAGCGATGTCAAACTGGGTCTAAGAGAGGACCGGGAGAGGGGAAATACTGTTATGTCATGTCACACTTACGAGGCAATGAGGCTTATAGTTCATATTCCTTTGGTTCCTTATTAAAGATGCCATGCGTTTCAGGTGGGAAGAGAGTTCTGCGTCTGTTAGCTAGGTTGTACTGTGTGAGGTAGAGACAGAGCAAGAGAGCAATGGTGAAATGACGAAAGATAAGAGCTATACTGTTGGTAGAGATAGAGAGGATCGAGAGATGCGGAGACAGGAAGGGTCGAGAAAAAGAAAGCGAACGAAAGTAGTTGCGGGTCAGAGTTTTGTCCCAAAACAACACAAACTCTGGCACAGAAAAGTCCCTACTCCCTGTCCTTGGGGGCTACAGAGTGAAGGATGAGAGGGAGTGAGTAAAGGGGGGAAAAAGAAGAAGAAAGGGAAACTCAAACATGTGCTTGGCGAGCCCTGTGGTTGCTATTGGAGGACAGATCCCCCCCCCCCCCCCAACACACACACACTCTCTAAACATTTGCTTTCACTTAGACTCACTTGCTTCCCATTGAGGTGAAGTGTTTATTTGCATGATTCCATTTCACCATTACCACTGACAGTTAGTGAAATACAGCCGTGCTTAATTGCACAGAGACGGGTGAACAGAGATGTGTGCGTGTGTGTGTGTATGTTCACTCAGCAATGGGCCTATAGGCTTGTATGGTATGATGTTTGGCTCCACAGTGTAATAATGTACACGCATGCCCATGTTTAAATTGCACACACGTTGATAACACATTGAGGGACCACAAACCTAATCTCCCCCCTGCAATTACACTGTAAATGGTTCAATAAGGGCCATTAAGACACACTGGGAATAATTAGTGGGTGCGTTAAGGTGTGGAAAGTATTGACTAGCCACATGAGCTAAGCCAGTGGTCATTTAATGAGTCATCACCAGGAGTCGTGAATACACTCCTGTAACATGTCATGATATGTCATTATAGTCCCATGTAATGTTTTCAGTGTGGACTTAATGTTGAACTGGAACATGTGTGAGCAGTATATGAAACATAAACGATACATCATAATCAAACATACAACCGCTGATAGAAAAAGACAGTTCAAAAAGTATCAAAAGGAATGTGATAAATGACTTTTCCCCACCAGTGTGTGGAGCCCCCATGCAGCCTACCTGTCTGACGTGGCCCTTCTCAGTGTGTGGAGCCCCCATGCAGCCTACCTGTCTGACGTGGCCCTTCTCAGTGTGTGGAGCCCCCATGCAGCCTACCTGTCTGACGTGGCCCTTCTCAGTGTGTGGAGCCCCCATGCAGCCTACCTGTCTGACGTGGCCCTTCTCAGTGTGTGGAGCCCCCATGCAGCCTACCTGTCTGACGTGGCCCTTCTCAGTGTGTGGAGCCCCCATGCAGCCTACCTGTCTGACGTGGCCCTTCTCAGTGCTGGCTTGTCCCACGGTGATCTGTCTCAGGAAGCGGTCGTTGGTGTCCACCACTGAAGGCAAGCGAGAGGGGACAACACACATCCAATTACAAACCCCCTTTATGCAGCGAATGTTTGCGGAAAAAAACAGAACTAAAAGTACATTTAAATGACTATCACAGACCCAACCCTACCTGAGCACAAACAACGTGTTTCTGACAGAGTTAGGACCACATTCCAACACAGTCACCATGTTGCTTTCCAGTACTTCACAGCCCCTGGTAGGATGTTAACTACAGGTAAGCTGCCTCCAACACCATTACCACCATATAGACTCCCATGAACCCTGCCGTCATGTTTCGATGCAGCACTCGACGCTCGGCTGAACCGTTGGGTTCATGAGGCAAGCCCAGAGAGGCGCTCGGGAGCGCGTGACCTCGTACCTCACGGACCCTCATGGTACGGTCACGTCTGTTAAGCTCTGGCCCGGCCCCCGGCCCTCTGTAAACGCCATCCGGACAAATGTTTTTAACTGTGTCAAACCACGTCGGGCCCTGTGATTGACACACACGTGCACATGCACGGACGCACACACACACACACACACACACAAGCCTTCAACTAAGCCAGCCTGCTGTTGGGGCTCCAACAGTCTTATGTTGGCTTTGAAGAGGAAATCTTTATTTGTCGGTGACAAAGCCGTCATGAACAATAAGCAACATACTGTTCAGTTACTGATTGATTACAGTGATGTTTTTCAACCGGCTGTTGGACTCTATATGGACTAATAGGCTGGTGTTGGCATGGACTACGTTACCCTGGGGTTTCCTTTGTGGTTAGCTAGGCTTCATGACCGCAGGAAACCACAAGAGTCCAACATTGTCCTCACATTGCCTCAACATAACAAGGAAAAGCTGTTGCAAAAAAAATAAAAAATAAAGTTGTTTCACGCTTGAATGCAAACACACACACACACAGGGGGAGATTGCACATGACAAAAGCCACATGCTGGAATGGACAAACACACATGACAGAGAGGCATGTGCATGAGTGTTGAAGCTGTTTTGAATGTTCTGGGGTTCTGGCCTTAACTTTGCCCTCCTGGGCCTGTGGAGTAAATACCCCATCCCTCATAGCAACAGTCTAACAGTCATGGCTCCTGACAATTTAAAAACAACCCGCTTCCCTCAGGGGAAAACAACGTTTCCCCTTCAACACACCCCCAACTTGGCTCACAGTAAACTACGTTCATACATTCCTTAATTGAACCCACAGCCAATGATGGACTGAGACGAGGGTGAAGAGAGGTCGGCGATTGGATGTGGTACTGTACCTCTTTGCCAGGTGACCTTGGAGGGGTCGAGGTCGAGGCGAACGAAGGAGCTGACCTCCTGGGGCGTGAGAGAGCTGGGGTTGGTCTCACTGATGCCCAGACGCTGAGGTGGAGGGAGGGGAGGGGAGAGATATGGGGAGGAACAGACAAGCCAAAAGAAAATCCATCAGTCATTGCCACCATGGGAATGGGCTCCCTTGTCAAAAGGCTGCTTTAAGAGTCTAGACTTAAATACTTAGGACCCACCCCAGAACCCTGTCCTGATGGAAAACACACACTCCCCTTCACAATCACTCCATTTACCCAGAAATATTACGATTTTTAATCTTGCCTAACTTCTCAACTCAGAGTGACCCCAGTTTGTGTACGTTAGCGGGAGAGCGATCCAAAGTTTTGGTCTGCCGTCAAGTTGGACTGTGTTTGAGGAGCTTAACCACCGACACTCGATAAAAGTGAGACGACACACAGATTTGGGATTACATGACGAGGTATGAGGAGTGTTTGGTGCTACGGGATGAGTGGACAGTTCAGTCTCATGGCTCACTGAGGCCGCCTAGTGGACAGTAGGGGAGAGGCATCTGGAATCCAACCACAGCTCTGGTACACCGAGTCAAGGGGAAACTTCTAGAAGCTTTTGGAGACCCCGTTTTTCGACGGTTTCACTTTGGAGGCGCGAGTGTGGAGGACTTACTCGCAGCCTGGCGATCTGAATGGGTGAGAAACGCCGGACTCCGTTCACTGGAGGAACTAGTCTGTTGTACAGGGCCTGGGGAGACAGGAAGAGACACAGTATACAGTCGTCACTGTGAAGTCACCAGGGCAATCACTGAAGGTCTGACTTCAGAATTAGCATTCGATGACATCACTCCAATTTCCAAAGATCACAATGACACATTACTTTTTGGGGGTATGACATCACTCCCCAATGAACAGCCTTTTTTTGCTTTGTCAGGTCTGCATCCTGCATCAAGACTCAGTGGTGATATCATTTATAGAATCCGTGGCTTCCTAGATCATAATCACAATGCACAGAGTGACATCACACAATGACCTTGTCTGATTGGGTGGCCTCATGGAGAATCCGGGCATCAATGGCTGCTGCTACGAGGTTATTGGCTGCGGTGATGGCGTGAATGTCGCCTGTCAGATGAAGGTTGAACTGAAAAGAGGCAGAGAGAATAGGTGAGGAACAGAGTTAACACATTGGCTTCTATAGTATCTAAACATATAGAAAAAGAAATAGGGGCAGTTTGTCAGTTGCCTGCCTATCATCTAGTAGTGGGATGTTTAAAAGAGAAGGGAGTGGGGGAGCTTCCAAGTCGTTGTTCCGATCTCTCTGGACACAAAACGGATGTTGCCGTGAACTTCACAGAACCCTGTTTCGATGGCCTGCAACACTGTTGCAAAATAGACCTATAAAGCTGTTTGTGTTGAGGCATGGATCATAACACTGTCTCCCTCGTTCAGGATAGAGGGGGAGAGAGAGAGAGAGAGAGAGAGAGAGAGAGAGAGAGAGAGAGAGAGAGAGAGAGAGAGAGAGAGAGAGAGAGAGAGAGAGAGGAATAGCGAGACAGACACAAAGAGAGAGCGAGAGAGCGAGAAAGCGAAAGCGAGCAAGAGGCAGACAGGAAAAGAGAGAAGGAGCCAAAGGGAGAGACAAGAAAAGAGATGAAAAGGACTGGTGTTTGTGTATGAGGTAGGGGAGGCGGCTACACTGTTTGAGGCCATGTCTGCTTGGCTTTGAAGTTCTTCACTTCCCCTCCTCCCTCGCTCCCCTCCTCCCTCGCTCCCCTCCTCCCTCGCTCCCCTCCTCCCTCGCTCCACAGGAGGCTAGCTTTAGGTCTCAGCGGATGGGTTGCTTAAGTATTAGGGGTGTGTGTGTGTGTGTGTGTGTGTGTACACACACTGCGTGTATTGTTGCTGGTGTGTCCTTTTTGTGTGTATATGCCACGGTCGTGAGTTTACTTGTGTGTTATGTCAGTGTGCGTGTGTGTGTGCGAGAGCGCAGTGCGGCTGTCTCCTACCTCCTCCATGGGGATGACCTGGGCATAGCCCCCTCCCGCAGCGCCCCCTAGGGGTGGAACACAGACAACACAATCACACATCGTACCCCGGAGGGCCACAGAGGCAGCTTCGCAGGGAACACCCGTCAAGTGTTAGGAGTTTGCCCAGACGAGACCACTCACTTTGCAGCCACGTGCCCCTTGCAGTCATATCAGAACAGGGGTATCTGCTTGGGGAATGAGGATCGTGTCTGACCTTTGACCCCAAAGGTGGGCCCCTGGGAGGGCTGTCGGAGGCAGGCGAAGGAGTTGAGCTTGAGGTGGGCGGAGAGGGCCTGCACCAGGCCGATGGTCACCGTGCTTTTCCCCTCGCCAAGCGGGGTGGGAGTGATGCTGGAAGGAGGATGTGTGGTCACGGACAGGTCACACACACAGGTCACACACACAGGTCACACACACACACACACAGGTCACACACCCACATAGGTCACACGGACCCGCAAACCTTTTCACCTAGCAAAGTATAGGCATCAAGAGTATTGCATTGGTTTCGCATGATGTGCAGACTGCTGGTAGAGAGAGAGGTAGAGGGGGAGAGAGAGAGGGGTAGAGGAAGAGAGATAGAGAGGTAGAGGGAGAGAGAGAGAAAAAGAGTGTGTGACCCGTGGGTGTAATCAACATCATCTGACCTCAATGCCCAAATCACATTTATCCTACCCCTATCCATGTCCAGGGCATTTGACTGATGGAGGCCCATTCAACCGAATATTGATAAACAAAAGGATCCTAGACACGGGGGGAAGAGCATTGTGTTTGACGGAGGAGAGAGGGGGAAACGGGTAACAAAAGGGACAGAAAAGGAAAGGAATGCTTTGAAGGGCATCCGTCTCATTTATCTAAACACACGTCCCCGTTTCTGTCCCCTCTGTCCCCCTCCTCACACACCCTCCTCCTATACTGGACACGCTCTCTTGGCAGCGGGACTCAAAGGCATGCCTGCTGCTGACTGTAATTGATGGGGGGCCCCTCGCCTCTCAAGAGGGTCCACGGGGAACAAAGAAGGCTCCTTAAGGAGAAGAGTGTGTGTGTGTGTGTCTCTGGGGCTGTCAGTGGGTCGTACAGTGGCAGGGCTGAGACAGACAGACAGATGAAAGGGGGCAGTGGGGCTTGGCCTGCTCTGTCAGAGCTACGACGTTCACACACCCATCAAAGCGGGGCCCCTACCAGCCCCCCCCCCCTTCCTCCACCAGCTCCCGTCCCTGCCTATCAGAGACCTCCAGAGATGAGGGACGAGACTCCAGAGCCCGGGCCGCTACTACCTCTCCCTCTCTCTCCTTCGGGAGCAAAAACAAAACAAAAACGCCAAACACGCGCTCTGCATATTTCTTTCACTCCTCGTTCAGCCTGTGTAGTGCCCCGGCCCCCTTGCCCCCGGCCCCCTTCGCCCCCCACCCCACCCCTCTGTCCCCCCATCTCGGACTCACCCGGCCACCAGGACGTATTTCCCGTCGGGCTGGCCCTGCAGGCGGTCCAGCAGCGAGAGGCGGACCTTGGCCTTGGTGCTCCCGTAGGCCTCCAGCTCGCTGGGCAGCAGGCCCACCTCCTCAGCCAGCTGACCCATGGGCTTGGGGGTCTGGGCGCGGGAGATCTCAATGTCACTGGGGAGAGACCGCACACAACACGGGGCACAGCGGGAGCGTCAACTGTGGTGTGTGGGGGGGGGGGGGGGGTTGGTACTTCCGGGGCTTGATGGAGGGTGGATGGTACGGTAGGTGCTTACCTGGGCACGGGGGACAGAGGCTGCAGCTTGAGGCTGCGGAGCCTCCAGGGTCTGTACTGCTGCTCCTGCAGCCAACGACGGCCGCTACGCACCACGTTCTGAGGGAGGGAGGGGAAAGGGAGATTATCAGCACCATACAAGGTCTTAGAGAAAGTCTTGGTTGGAGGATGTTTGCAGCGCAATGTGTATTACGTCCATACCTGCATTCTGAGGGCTGCGGACAGAGGCCCCACCTCTGACCAGGAAGAGCTCTCTAATCCATCACCATCTGTCACAGAAAAACACCCATAGAACACAGCCACACACATTCTTCCAACCGCCAACTCCTTCCTCCTCCTCCTCCCACGTGAAACATCCTGCAATATGAATGTGTTTATGGAGGACACCTGTGGTACCCGCCGTCAGGGCGGGGCTACAGTGGATGACAGCAGCCCCGGGCCTCAGCCAGCTGGGTGGGACATCCATGTGAGGCCCCAGGAGGACCACGGCGTCGGCCTGCACCACCTGGGGAACAGGGGAGGACGAGGAGAAATGAGAGGGAGAGAGAGAGATGAGAGCACGATAAAAGAAAAGGCCTGGTGAAAGCGGAGTGCTTCGAGGGAATAGGGGGGACAGGAGTGTTTGTGTGTGCTGTACCGTACTGATGTTCATACTGAACTAAATGTTCTGCTCGGTAATTCAAGTGATCAGAGCTAGATCTGAACCAGATAACGACAGCACACAGTTGTTGGTTGAGTCCATTTAAGCAGCTTTGAAGTTACAAACGGGGCTCATGCAGTGGACAGCATTAGAACGTTTAACCATCGAGCAAGTCAGAATCAGAGTAACGACGCCACATGGTGGCCGAAAGGACAAACTACAAAGAGAGGTTCAAAACAGGTGCTGGTGTTTGTTGGGACTGAATATTCTCTCATTTGTCACACACACACACACACACACACCTGTTTCTGGAGCCGGCCTGAGGTGCTGTTGAGGACCAGCATGTTGCCTCTCTGCATCAGGCACTGCAGGGCCACACCCAGGGCTCCTTCACCCCCCACCAGCACCACTGTCTTCCCCTCCAGAGGAGCGTCTGGGAACAGTTAGCACAGCAGGAAAAAACATGAGCGACAGCTTTCAAATGTCACACGTCTATGCAAAACATTCGTCATAGTAAAACTTGTTTTTCTTCAAATGGTTTTATCCAAAGTGATCTCGTCTTACATTTCCCACCAAAAATGTCTGAGTGACACTATTATCTTAATGCTGTTTAGGTTTGATGTATGCTGTAATTGTCTTAACCCATACTAGTATTTGCTTTGGAAGATAGTCCTGCATGAGCTAATATTTTTACTGGGCGACTCCCAGAGGAAATCTGTCAAATGCAGAGCTTCACTTCACAGCTGGCTGGTTTCTTGACTAAAGTGTGAGCGATTTTCTGTTTGTCTCCAAATAACTGAAGCTTTGACTCAGATTACCTACTGGAATGTTAACCTTTGTCCTCCCTTCCCCCATCCTCTGACCCCCCAGCCTGACTCACCATGTCTGGCCAGCAGCTCCATGACAGCTCTGGCCACGGGTGGCACAAAGCCCTGGGTCTCGTCCCCTCGTACCAGACGGCCTATGTTCAGGTCAGTCGCACTGCGACACACAGAGTAACGACAGCTTTGGTGCTGAGGGACTCAGACCACAGTTACATAAACCAGATTCACAGTCACATTCAGTCAAGCTACTGTCTACTTGACATGAACTGAATCCAGATGCCTGGATTACACTAGTCACGTCAGGCCTTCATTGATAACCGGGTGTTCTATCCTCATTTCCCTCTGCGTCCTGTGACCCTCACACTAGAATCAAACCAAGGCCTAATGTTCTGCAGCCCCTTCTGATTTGGGGCAAATTTAAGGCATCATGGCAGGAAATGCACTTAGAAGCTAACCGAAGCACCGACACGCACAGCAATGGCACATAGCCCACCATGTACAATTGAAGGCTTATGGCCCCTTGACAGCAAACTGCTGGTGAACACAAATGATGTTAGGCAGCCAACCAAACCCATATCCATTGGGTAGGAAACAGGACCACGAATCAGGTTGCAGTGGATGAAACCAAATACATAGGACACCCGATGGATTTCTATCATTGAAACAAACTTGTAATCAATTTACTTTGCATGATGGTCTCTGGTCAACTGCAGCATGATCATTCACACCTTACAACCCCTTGTTGTAAAATTACAACGCCACCTTTAGCTCTTTAATTGCCAAGTTGTGGTTTTTTTTTAAGACCAAATGTATCCAATAGCTTTGCAAGGCAAGACGATAGGACTCATTGGTTATGTACATATGGTCGTTCAAAAAAAAATCTTGTGTTTTTTGGAGAGCTAAAGGTGATGTTGGAATGTTAAAACGGGTCTTACAGGGCTAACGCCTCCTTGAGAACATGTGTGCAGCGCGTTGCGTGTCCTACCCGTCCACATCTTTGTTGGGCTTGAGGGAGTCGAGCACCCTGCTGGTGAGGGAGGCAGGGGGGAGGTGGAGGTACACACCGTGCACCCTGGGGTCCTCATTTAGACGTAGCACCTCCTCAATGATCTGAGAGTGTGGGGTGGGGAGAGAGGAAGGAAGGGAGAGGGGGGAGAGGAGAGAGAGAGTGATACAATGCTGGCTACATATCATGTCTCATTTCTCTAGCTATACAGAAGAGACCTTTTAGAGAGAGTCAAGAGAGTTGATCCTTCAATTCACTAATTGCACTTACAGCTGCATTGCTCTGCAATAACAAGCTCAATACGCGACAGTGGCAGCAGAGAGAGAGAGAGTAAGAGAGAGAGTGCTGTGGCAAAGCGAGCCAGCGAGAGAGAGCGTGTGAGAGAGAGGAGGTGGAAGAAGCTCTAGAGGTCTCCTAAGGCCATGCCGGTAAATCACCCTGTCAGGCCAGGAATTCCATGCATCCAGCCTGACTAAAACAGGAGTCATTCCCAGGATATCCCCACTACATACAGGGGAAGGGATCATCATTCATCCCCGGGACATCCCCAGCCACACAGCTGACTAGATGTTCAAAATCCCACAGGAACTTAAGGAGATTCCCCCCCCAAAAAAAATAGGGACACCAGTTTACGGGCACGGATAATACGGTAGAGAGGTGCTATATTTTTTAGCTTTAACCGGCTGATACTGAGCCTGCATGGCCATGTTTTCTCAGTGAGATAGCGTATAGAGATAGTTGGTAATTGAGGGGAAATGTACATTTGTTAAACTTGATAGGCTTTTATACAAACACCATTCAGGTGTTAGCAGAACGTGATTGGACATGCAGGGGAGGGGCCGGAGCAGGGAAGGGGGAGGAGTAAGACAGTCAAGCAGGATTCAAGTTTAGCTGGTTTTCCTCACCTCATCCTCAGTGCACTCTCTGGGCAGACAGATCTGAGTAATATTCAGGCCAATCTGTGAACAGATTGATTGTCAGATCCAGACACAGTCAGAGTAACACATGTACGACAGTTTGAGCAAAGAGAGAGATTTGTCCAACCTTTCCAGCCATTTTCTTGTTCATTTCAAGCAGGCTGTCATCTTCACCTGCCTGCAGGACACAATCACAAAGCAGTGAGAAGCACTTCAAATCTCCCACACACACTTTACAAAAACTGTACAATTTTCAATTACATTACATTTTCACCATTTAAAATATTGACAGATGTCAACCATGCTTGTACCTGTATGATGGCTAGCATTGGGCTAAGTTGGTCCCTCTGCAAGATCACCATCTCTTCTTTGGTTTTTTGAACAATCTCCCTGTAGAGGACAACTTGGTTATACAGATAATCACTCGCCCACAGTTAACTGTATTCACTTAATGGGGTTAGTCTGGGATACATTTGACAAAGTAAGTGGCAATGCATTACACAGAGTGACATTTCTCCGTGAGCACAATTACACTGGGAACCTTATATTGTCTGTTCTGTCCTATAACTATTCTGTTGACAAAGGTGTCAAATGGTTCCTTAAAGAACACAGCTATTTTCCATGATTGGGTGAAGAATAAGATGCATGCAATTTATTTCATATAGTCCTGCTTTTGATAAATTATTGGTCCATTAAGTTAATTGGTAACACGTTCCACTATTCGCCATGAGATCCATTTGGTTATGCCACGTTGCTGGCTTCACCAACACCGTAGGAGGAGTCTAAAACATCGATCGGCATTTGGTGTAACACTGACCTAAATATGAATGTAAACACCGGGCCCCAATTGTCCAAATAAGCCGTAACGTGTTGGATCAGTGTTATGGCAATAAACCAACCCTCGCCGTTATATTGTTACAAATACGATGCAAAATGTAAACATTTACCAATGTAAGCAAGAACAGAGAAAAGTTACATCAGAAATGCCCCCCACCAACATCAGGCACACGTGCAGCGCCGGCTACAAGCCAAACTAACCAGGAAGTTGTAGGCTACTGCTAGCGACTAGGCTTTTTACTAGAGATTCATAGAAAATGTAGAAAATACTACACCTTTTAGAGAAAAAAAATTACATTGCACCTTTTTTCACCACGAACAATGTCATAATTCTAGCTACTAACCTGAGGATATTTTCTTGCCCAAGTCCATAATTTTTCCTTTTCCGTCTCTCAGAATTGAGCACTGCTTCCGAACTTCTGCCGCTTTTGGAGCTAGTTGCTCGCTGAACTAACCAGCTCCTGGCTGAATCATCTACCGGCAGGCATCGCCTTCCAAAGCCGATCACCCTGCCTCCGCTGTAGGGTGGATGCGCAGAAGAAGACGGAAGGCAGCGAGAAGCGTGGCGTAGTGTTGATAATCTCATCATGAAGAAGACGAAATATTTGACAATAAATGGTTGCTAACTGTTGTTATGAACCGATCTACACGAGCTGGTCTAGATGGTAACTTGTAGACCAAACGGTGAACGTTCTATCTGTGAATGAAGGACTGCGCGCGCACGAGTAGGGGCGCTCACACAATGTAATTAGTTTACTCCAGTACTCCACATGAAAACGTACAAACTGTTCAAAAGTTTGGTGTCACATAGAATTGCCCTTGTTTTCTATACATAACATGCGTTTGAATAGGAAATCATAATTGACTCGGTTAGAAATAATGATTTTGTTATTGAAATAATGATGTCTAAACTTTTGCTTTCGTAAAAAATTACACCCTTGGTTAACCTGTTGAGATTTCACCCCATGCTTCATAGAGCACCTCCTACAAGTTGAACTGGCTTGATAGGCACTTCATAGTAGCCTACCACTACTATATGGGCAAGCTGCTCCCACAACAGGATTGACATCAGGTGACAATGCCAGACCTCTTCTTCCCAAAATAGTTATTGCATGGTTTGGAGCTATGATTTGGGTAATTGTCCTGTCAAAATTGGATGAGCAAACACCACAGAACACAGGACTGGTGCTTGCTGGACTGTTGGCTTCTGTACGCCTATTATATTCTATAAAAATCTGTTTTTTTCCAATAGTCTACACACTGACAAATACAATATACTCTGATCCATTTGACACAAAACAGGATTGGGGTTTTAGAAATATATTATAGGATATCAAGGCTAATAGGACTCCTAAATAGCCAGGGTAATCAGGCTATTTCCACAGTTTGCATGTGTGTTATTAATTAGTTTTCGCCATATTTTTGTAAATAACTACAACTGAGTATCTGGCGTGTGAAAAGTGCCTAAACAGTCAATTCTGGCCTCTGAGTGTACAGTTATAGATAATGTAGCTACATGTGTGCAGTGAAAGTGGCCTTGTAATCCAATTGCCGTCTTTGTGGTCACATGAGAATCAGGCGCTCCTCCACGTTACAGATGTAACAAAGTCTCCCTCACGTTTTACATTAACACACCCACCTGCCTAAATACAGTTACATTCAATTAGTGTTTTAACCACTTAAAATAACATCTGGACCGGGGATTAAAGTATGCATAGGTTTATGTCTGGCAAAGATGAAGTTCAACACGTGCTTCTCCCATGCTCCAAATAATAAAATCCTAACCTGGCCCGGGCTGGCCTATGCTTTATAAACTAAATATGTCCATAATCTTGGGTTAAATTTCCAAGAACATTTGAGATGGTGTGAGAAGTAGAATCCAATAGATGGGGCCATTTCCCTTTTGATTTAAAGAGAGGGAGTGAAAGCGAGAGTCAGCTGGTTACCATTTAGTCGGTTGTCGATGCAGTTAAACCGGTTTTATTGAAAAATGACAATCATGTGACGGCAATGATACTAAACTCGAACACGGATTGCTGAAATGTTGTAATTAGATTAGTCCCAATCCCATAATGGCATTCAAAACTTCCAAACAAATGTGTCTAAATTGAATTGGCCAGCAATCTGCAGATAGGCTAATTGTGAAGTGTTAAGTTAATAATAGCTGATTGTGCAGTGTTGTTATTATAGCGTAGTCAACAGGAATGTAGGCTACTTTTACATAATTTGCATTGTACCCCATCTTTCGTTCGAGAACGCGAGACGCAATGATACCATAGAGTTAGAATGATACCATTCTGTGCTCCACCCAGTCCTGATGATTGGTTGGGGGGAAAAGATTTCTGAATTTTTTTTCTTATTATTAGCAGGCTAATGGTTGCTCAACGTCATAAGGTTTGTGGCAAGACAGCGGTTCAACCAACTCGACCACATTCCAGAGACAACATCACCTTTGTTGCATGGAGGTGGTGCAAATGTTTTTCTTCTCAAGAGAGGAAAATGTAATCTTTTCTCTAAAGATAGCCGTGCAATGTCTTGGTGGGATCGTTCCACCTAATTAACCATCAGTTATCAATCCACCTACACCCGGACGAGCCGTTCTGAAGTCAAAAAGGATGATGCGGCCACACGGTGACTTGAGTTGGGAGGACAACTGTTGATAGAGCTTTACAAAAGCGGTAAGTCATCGTGTGAAACATGTTAAATATGATAGTTGGGAGTTTATTGAATTATTGTTAATAGGTTAGCGAACTCAATTGTCACTTCAATTTTAATAATTAGTTTGAAGTGTACCTACGCAAGCTAATTGCAGACGATAACATACATATCATTCCTAATAACTTTAAATATGAAGTCAGTGTGGAAAACCGGGTTTTAAAATCAACTGTCGAGCAACAATTGAGTTGAAATGAATGGTTCACCAAATTCATTTTCATTATTAAATGGGCTATCCAAGTGTGGTTCTATATCTTGAGTTGACTTTTCAAACATGAACAATTGGAAATAAAGTTGACATGACATTTGAAGTTCTGATCAAAACAAACCATGACAAGAAAACAAGTTTGATGAGACGCGCCACCCAGCATGTTTTTTTCTGTCAGAACCAGTTTGACATGTGAATGGTATGTATGACAAAGGAGGAGGAAAGGAATCTGGAAACGAGTTTTAACTATCCCAGTCATCCAGCTATTTTAATAAATGAAATTTGACAAAACGGACATCAGAGGGTCACATTATAAGGATTGTCATCCTGTAACCTCTATTAGTAGGGGTCATTCACTTTGCCTTATGTTCCCCCTTTCCTTATCCCTCCTTTATGAAGGCTTGACTTTTTTAAGTCTTTACATAGCCATGAGGGGAGACAGTGTGTGCTTGTGTGTGTTCTCCTATGTAACTCTTCCTCTCCCAGCCCAGCCATGAGGGACAGACTGAGCCACTTACAGGAGCTGTCAGATGGCGGCAGCAGCAGCAGCCATGTGGAGCCAATGGACTACGCCGAGTCCTCCGCCTCCGACTCCTTCAGCAACGTGGACCTGGAGGAGGAGCTGCCTCACCAGGCCGTCATCTTCGACAACAGCCCCGCCTTGGATGACGTGTTCTCCCAGTCCCAGAGTGTCCACCGCGAGGTCCAGCTCATCCGCCTGGAGGTCAAGAGGCTCCGAGAGCAGAACTCTCGTGTGCTCCAGGGCACCAGCCGCATGAGCTTGATCAAGAAGGATTCCAACGCCATCGGTGCCGACATCAAATCCCGCGCGGAGGGCGTTCTGGCGCACCTCAGAGACATGGATGCGTCAGCCCGCAAGCTGGAGGCTGAGCACGGCTCCAACGCCGCCGTGACCCGTATCGCCCGGACGCAGTACGCCTGCCTGAGCAACAACTTCCGTGACGCCATGTTCGAATACAACGAGGCAGAGATGAACCACAAGGAGAACTGCAAGACCCACATCCAGCGGCAGATGGAGATCGTGGGGCGGGAGGTGACGGGCGAGGAGGTGGAGGAGATGATCGAGTCTGGCAAATGTGATGTCTTCAGCGAGAATATCCTGCAAGAGGGGATGACGGCAAAGTCGGCATTGAACCAGATTGAGTGTCGGCACCGAGAGCTAGTGGATCTGGAGAACCGTATCCAGAGCATCCATGAGATCTTCTTAGACGTGGCCTTGTTAGTGGAGGAGCAGGGGCCAATGATGAACACCATACAAACCAACATCCAGCAAACAGATGCGTCCTTACAGGAAGCCCTGGTCAAACTGGAGAGAGCAAAGCGCCATGACAAGAACAATCCCTTTAAGAAGATGTTCTGCAGCTGCTTCCCATGCTACAAATAAAGAATATACTGTATTTTAAAGTGGGAGTTTAAATAAATGAAAAAAAGTACTTCTATTTGGTTTTAATGCTCTAAAAATTTCATTTTGGCCTCCGGTATGCACAGCTTTTAGGCAGTTTAATTAACCATCATTCCATTGCATATAAGTGTAGAATTCAAGGAGAGAGGAAGGGGGTGGGTGGGGGGTGGGGGAGTATCTTAAAAGCATTGAAACAGGGCCCGATAGGATTCAGTCCCAAATGACTGAGAAGTACAGTAATGTTATTTTGCACAGCTGAGACAGTACTTGCTATGTCAAAAATATGTATATCCTTTATACACTTTCAACAATGTTTAAATTATGCATTTTGGGATTTTATAATCTGGGCTATAGCAGCTGCATCTTGAATAAACTATTTCCTGCAACAAATCTTACTCTTAATAACTAATCTATAAAATAAAACTTTTTGACTTCATTTAGGTTTCAATGATTTGTCTTCACTATCCCATATTAGGCTTGTTCTTGTCAATTGTGATTTACTGCCGGGTTAAAGTGTGGTTGATTGTCCTCACTTTAAAACACCTTAAATATTGGAGTTACTGAAATTACTAAACGATACCGGCATTAGAATGATACATCTTTTGTTTCCTTATTACACCCACACATACACCATGCCTACTACGCATGCAATATCTGAGTGTGTCTAGCGGAATTAACCCTCGATTGACCTCGAAAGTCCGCACTGCATGCTCATCGTCGGCCAAATCATTCTGGAAGTTTATCGAACATGGTTACATTTTGCAACACAGATGACAAGAAAGGAAAGGTAAGACACTCCCTCCTATTCGTCTCGTAAGCAAACAGGTGTAGCTCCGGCTCCACCCCCATGGGATTCACTACCTTGCATAATTAGAGCCAGCTGGCCAATGACAGAGGGGAAGCTGGTAACTGGATAAGCAGTAGGCGGAGCTATGATAATCAAAGAGCTGCTTTAAAGAACCCTCTGACAAGGCTGGTCCTCTCGCTTCAGACCTTCAGCTACCCTGCGTGTTCCGCTATCTACGCAGCGTGTTCAGCAACACGCTAGCGACACGGCCAGGGAACCTTCCCTCAGACTGAACACACAGGAGGGAGAGCAGAACGTGTTCAGGTGAATCCTGACTCGCCTCACACAGAGAGGAACGGGACCCAAACATTCTTGTGGTTTATAATCATATAATAAGTTCACAAATCATTTGAGACTTTTCCCTTTTCAAAGATAACATACCGGTTCCCAGCAAAGCGGTTTTATAGCATCCTGATGTGTTTCACATTCAGTAGTTTTGTGCAATAATCTACTGGATGAAACAACGTCGCAGTTTGCTGGAGACTGGGGTCGAAGGTCACACAGTCACCCGTGACAACCTAACCTCCTTAGAGAAGGTTATTAACGATGCAAACCGGGTTCTGGAACATGAAAAATCACAAAACATTGTGGTCACTTCAAAGGTCCAAAGCTAGGGCAGGGAAGATATTTAGAGTGTCAACTTGAAGACAGATTACTCCACGAAATAAACTCATCGTAAAAAGTTTTATTTGGTAGATTGGTTTATTGTGTAAATGTTTTTCAATGTGCTCGTATACAAATATATGTGGGATACCAAAATCATTTTGTAATCAAAAGCAAAAATATGATCTTGATGAGTAAAATCTCAATCTGATGAGAGAAGCTCATGAATTCTCTCTTTTTATTAAAATATATCCCTACCATTATATCTACATTTTGATCAAATGATTAGAGTTACATATTTTCAACATAATCCTGAGAACAGGAGCAGAACCCTGAAATCAAACCAGGAAATGTTTCCAACCTTCACGTTGTCGGCTCTGTCAGCCCCACTGACTCATTCTGTAGCTTGTTGAGAAAATCCTGAAAGCAGTTTGGCACTTCACTTGGACTCATAAACAAAACCTTTATTGTTTGTTCAGTTGTCCTGTGGATTAACAAAATCCAAATGTGTGTGTGTGTGTGCAGGTGTTTGACTGCCCTTGTGTACTGTGTTCATGTAACCTTCTAAACCCATGCAGACTGGAAGCAGGATCATAAACGTTACAAGGTGATCAACTAACAATGAATAAACATTTAGCAAACTATCATCTAACCCTTAGGATAACATTATGCAGGTGTTGCCTATCAACATAGATCCAGGTGATATAGTATTATTATAAAGTAAAACAGGCCTGCAGAATGAGACCAGAGAGAGAAACCCTAGTTGAGGATTTCTGAGTTTGGTCAAATCCAATTTTCTACCCATAATTCTTTGCGTTTTCACGCAAGTAAAAAAACACTCATGGACAAAACATGGCATGTTTTCCATTCATGAGGTATTGGTCACAGTGTCAGCCTATCAGGAGGCTCGTCCTGGAGCCTGGTCACAGTGTCAGCCAATCATGTCACAGCATCTGGCTCACGTAGGCCTGCCTTCTCCTTATCTCCTGATCCAGCTGTTCCTTCAGAGTCAACACCTGGGAGACACACACATCAGTCAGACCTAAACCTGTCCCTGACCCCCAAACCCCTTCTCCCACCCCCGACCCCCGACCCCCGACCCCCGACCCCCACCTGCTCCTCCAGGCAGAGGACCCTCTGGAGGTGGGCTCTCTCCCGGGCCTCCAGAGCGCGCTCCGCCTGCAGCTGGCTCCCTCTCAGCCGCTCCGCCTCCAGGCTCAGCTCCTGGCGGTGACGCGTGGTCACCTCCAGGTGGCGCTGTGAGTGAGCATGCTCCAGCTGGGACACCTGGGCCTGGAACAGACAGATACACGGGGGGGTCTTGGACGGGCGTACCCTGCTGGTCACCTCCACCCCCTCCCTCCTCACCTGCAGACTGGTCACCTCCACCCCCTCCCTCCTCACCTGCAGACTGGTCACCTCCACCCCCTCCCTCCTCACCTGCAGACTGGTCACCTCCACCCCCTCCCTCCTCACCTGCAGACTGGTCACCTCCACCCCCTCCCTCCTCACCTGCAGACTGGTCACCTCCACCCCCTCCCTCCTCACCTGCAGACTGGTCACCTCCACCCCCTCCCTCCTCACCTGCAGACTGGTCACCTCCACCCCCTCCCTCCTCACCTGCAGACTGGTCACCTCCAGGGCCGCCTCCCTCCTCACCTGCAGACTGGTCACCTCCACCCCCTCCCTCCTCACCTGCAGACTGGTCACCTCCACCCCCTCCCTCCTCACCTGCAGACTGGTCACCTCCACCCCCTCCCTCCTCACCTGCAGACTGGTCACCTCCACCCCCTCCCTCCTCACCTGCAGACTGGTCACCTCCAGGGCCGCCTCCCTCCTCACCTGCAGACTGGTCACCTCCACCCCCTCCCTCCTCACCTGCAGACTGGTCACCTCCAGGGCCGCCTCCCTCAGCTCCTGCTCCAGCTGCTCTCTCTCCCTGGACCCCAGCACTGCCTCCTCCTCCCTCCTCAACCTCTCCAGCTCCACCTGACCTCAGGAGGGACACACACACACGGATGGCTTTACCATGAGTGTCCCCGTCTCTCGTCATGTGACCTGCTGTAATGCGTCTAGCAGAAGAGCCCCGTGCTTCCTAACAGCATCTGCTGGTTCCCATCAGTTCTTTCTAGGTGTTGTGTACTGGCGCGGCTGTAGAGGGCTGTGTTGCTGCAGCCTGGAGGCTTGTATTCAGGCCCAGTGGAGATCACACAGAACCCCTTCAAACAGGAGACAACACTTCAGCTACCATCCACACCCATGCTCATTTAGCATTTCAATAAAGCAGATGATCTGTCATCCACAGTGACATACTGTGGGACATCTGAACCTGCATGAGGCGCTCTAACCACTAAGCCTCCCTGTAAGCTGGCCCACCTTCTCCAGGGTGTTCCTGAGGGAAGCCTTGTCCCTGGTCAGGCGGGCCAGCAGCCCCTCCAGCCCCTCCTTCTCCCCCTGCAGCCGGGCAAGGGAGCTGTGCAGGGCTTCCAGCCTCTCCTGGAGCTGCTCTCTCTCCTGGAGCTGCAGCTGGGAGCCGTCCTGGGTCTGCAAATCTGCCTCCTGCCTCTGCTTTAGCGCCTGGGAGGGGGGGGGGGGGGCATGGAGATGTGGATAAGCGCCTATCAGCAATTTCCAGCTCATGGAGATCAAGCACACCCGTGCGTTTCATCTGCCTTTCAGTTAGCACTTCTAGGACCGTCCATCGGATAAGACACAAGATAACGCTCTACTGGTGTACTGGTGTCATTGTGGTGGCAGAGAGCCGAAACAAGTGCACCCTAAGGGACCCGGTGGTGACCTACCTCCCTCAGGGTTGAGCTCTGCTTCTCCAGCTCAGACGCCCTCAGCTCCGCGTCCTCCTGGGCCCGCTGCAGGCACTGAGCACGCTCCGTCAGCGCACGGCTCTGCCTCTTACTCTCTGAGAGAGCCTCGCGCGTCTGGTCCAGACGGTCCTGAGAAGGAACCACACACAGGTTCTCTAAGGGGGCAGGAACTCTGTCACGAGGAACCACACGTGTTCTTTGAGGGAGCAGGGACCCTGACAGGGTCTGGGGGAAGGTGTGTGTGGATTGGATCAGAGAGGCTGGATTCAGTCAGGCCGTTTCTACTGTGTTCCCTGAGTTCCACTTCCCATCTTGCTTTCATCTGGCCATTTTCTCTCTCCCTCTTTCTCAAACTCACCCTCACTCTCCCTCTCTATCACCCTCATTCTCCTTCTCTATCATCCTCATTCTCCTTCTCTATCACCCTAATTTTTCATCTCTCACTCCTTCTCTAACTTCCCCTCTCTCCTTCTCTCTTTTTTTCCAGAGTCAGTTCAGAGATGTGGACCCACATCCACTTCCCCCTCCTCCTTCCTCCCTCCCCCTCCTCCTTCCTTCCTCCCTCCCCCTCCTCCTTCCTCCCTCCCTCTCCCTCCCCCTCGCTGGCATGGCCTGACAGGTCTTGAGCAGAATAAAACAGATTTATACGGAGCATGCAGTGTTTGTGTTTGTGCAGTGTCTTTAAAGCGCAGCCACAAACTAAACCCCTAAACGCTCTCCAGAGGATCTCACGGAACATTAATGAGCCCGAGCATTTTATTGCATAGTCATCGAGGTCCTTGAGGGAAACAGCCAGAGCAAAGGTAAATACCCCCCAAAAATCCTCAACTGAAAAGGTTACATAGCTGCACCGTAAATCTAAATACAGCCACAGAGTTTCTACGCTGTGTTGAAGTTTCAGTCCATCCACGGTTGGGTTGGTCTAAGTTTCCCTTGGCCTAATCTGTCTGCACAGGGTGTATTAGTTGATGCACAGTCTACAGTGTAGAGCACCTTAACCCTCCTGACTGCAGCTAGAAAGGTGTGTTTAGCTGTAGGTTAGGTTTGGGTGTAGCTTTATTACCACTACTAGTACTGCTCCAGTACTCCTTACTGCTACAGTCCGGCTGTACCTGCATGTCTCTGCGGTCCTGCTCGCTAGCGGCCAGGGCGCGGGTCAGCTCGGTGCTGCCCTCCTGCAGGGCGGCGGCGGTACTGCTGCTGTCACTGAGCGAGGAGGACAAGCCCTGCAGCTGTTCCCTGAGCTGGCTCTCCTGGAGCTCTGCCCGTGCCAGCGCTGCCGTCGCCCGCTCCTCTGCCCCCCTCAGCCCGGCTGCCCGGCCCTCGCTGTCCCCCAGCGCCCTGCGGAGCTCCGCCAGCCTGTCCTGGGCCGCCCCCAGCTCCGCCCCCAGCTCGGAGGCCCTCAGGCGGGCGCGGTGCAGCTCCCCCTCCAGGGTGCGCTGGGAGAGCTCCAGGCGGGAGGCGCGCCCCTCCGCAGCCTCCAGGGAGGCCTGGAGTGTCCGGCGCTCTGCCTGCCAGCGAGCCTCCGCAGCCTGCAGACGCTCCAGCCTCTCCTGGGGGGAGGACACCTCATCATCCCAGGACTACATAGTGTTGGGTGGGCTGGACTACATAGTGTTGGGTGGGCTGGACTACATAGTGTTGGGTGGGCTGGACTATAACAGTTGCGATGGACAGAACAGAGCTGAGGTTCTGATCATGTCGCTCACCTGTTGAGTTGTGCAGTTAGCCTCGGTTGTCTGCAGACTGGACCTCAGTTTGGTCATTTCCTCCCCAAGGCACTTCCTGTCTCTGTCCCCATGGCGGGTCACTTCCTGCAGCAGGGACAGGCTGCTCTGAGCTTCCTGCAGCCTCTCTGCCACCTGCCTCTTCCCTGGAGAGAACACACCACCACTTAGGAAGGGGATAGCTCGGCAGTTAAAGCACTTGACTGCAGCTCAAGAGGTTTCAGGTTCAAATACCCCCTTGTACTGTACATAGCTCTGGTGAATGAAAACATGGTGACGCCTCCTCTCACCTTCCTCCTGCTCCAGGAGCCTCTTCTGGAGCAGCTGCAGCTCAGAGTCAGAGCGCTGCTGCCCAGCCTGCAGGGCTGACACCTGCTGGGACACCCTGGACAGCTGGGCCCTGGCCTCGTCCTGCAGCACACACACACACAACACACCATACACACACACCATACACACACAGTATTACACATATCAGATGTAGGAGACCATACATATAGCATAGATCTATACCATCTACAGTAAATAAGGTGTTACTGGTTGTCAACAGTGACCATCCTTAGCAGCAGCAATCTTACCCTGTCTCTCTGTGTGTCCCTCAAGTCCTGCTGGAAGTCCTGGAGAGCCCCCTGCACTGTCTCCACGTCAAGTTCCCTGTCCTCTCCCTGGGGGCCCCCGGGGGACCGGGCCCCCCCAGGGCCCTCACACTCCCCCTCCCCACCTGCAAGCAGAGACAACGTAAACACCACCACCAAATACACTGATTTGCCTCACATTATATAGGTTAGTGTTTTATAGCTTAGCATATCATAGCATGGTATTTTGTAGCATAGCATAGCATGGTATTTTGTAGCATAGCATAGCACAGCATAGCATGGAGATGTCCTACCCTTCCCAGGCGAGCGAGACCTCCGGGGGGAGGGGCTCCGTCCCAGGCCCAGAGTGCGTCGCAGGGCAGAGGCGAGCCCTGCCAGCCTGTGCTCCAGGTCCCTGTGGCCTCTATCAGCCTGGCCCAGCTGCTCCTCCAGGCCCCTCGCCCGGCCCTCCGCCCGCCCGGCCCGCTGGCTCAGCTCCTCCAGGCGTGCCCGCGCCTCCTCCAGCGCCCCCTGCAGGCGGGAGGCGTCCTCTCGATGCCTCTGCTCGCTCTGCTGCAGCTCTGCCTCTCTCTCCCGCTGAGTCTCTCTGGTCTGACGCTCCGCCTCCTCCAGCTCCAACATGCGCCGCTGCAGCCCCCCCGCCTGAGGGCAGAGGTCGTACTGTTTGAATCTCTACCTCACTCAGGGGAAGGTTAGTAGATCTTTCCAACCTTTAAAAACTTTTTTTCGAAAACGCTTTTTCAAGCTTTTTTTTATTTAATTTTTTAATACTTTGTAGAAATAGGTAGCTTCGTAGACTAGCGTAGACAACTTCTGTTGTGCAAGAAATGAAAAAAGGTAAATAATATTGATCATGCCACCCGAAAAATCTACTTACATGGTAAAAAAGTATTTGCACTTTGTTACTTCCCATCGCTGCACGCTAACTTATTCCCTACCTTGTTCACGGTCAGGGCTAGCAGTTTATTAGCCTAGCTCAGCCTCTACCTCATTGAGGGCTGCCTCTCTGCCAGCCTCTGCCTCCAGGACCCTCTGCTTGAGGGCGAAGGCCTCTCGTCGCGCCTCCTCCTCCCGCTGCTCCTCCTGGGAGACCCTGGCCTGCCGCTCCTCCTCCTCCTGACTCCTCTGGCTGCTCTCAGCCTTTAGGCTCTTCACCTGAGGACGCGTCATGGTGGTTCACACTCGTCATTTAGACATCATAACTCTTTTCAGATCCTCACATCTCATTTCAGATTGGAGCGTCTGTGTTTGTGCCTTGGCTGTTTTTAGTTTCCAGTGTTAGAAGTGTGTGACTGGTGCAGCTGTTTGACTACAGTACGTAGAAGCTGCACACACACACCTGTCTACGCTGCTCCTGCAGCTGCCTGCGAGCCTGCAGTCTGGATTTCTCCAGCTCCCTCATGTTGCTCCTCAGGGAGGAGACCTCCTGCTGCAGGGAGCTCCTGACCTCCTCCAGTACCTGCAGCTTCTGCTCCCGCTCCTCCACACCACGACGCAGACTAGAGGAGGAGAGGAGAGGGGGGCGGAGGAGGAGGAGAGGAGAGGGGGGAGGAGGAGGAGGAGAGGAGAGGGGGGCGGAGGAGGAGGAGAGGAGAGGGGGGAGGAGGAGGAGGAGGAGAGGAGAGGAGAGGGGGGAGGAGGAGGAGGAGAGGAGAGGGGGGCGGAGGAGGAGGAGAGGAGAGGGGGGAGGAGGAGGAGGAGGAGAGGAGAGGAGAGGGGGGCGGAGGAGAGGAGAGGGGGGCAGGAGGAGGGAGGAGGAGAAGAGAGGGGGGCGGAGGAGAGGGGGGCGGAGGAGAGGAGAGGAGGAGAGGAGAGGGGGGCGGAGGAGGAGAGGAGAGGGGGGCAGGAGGAGGAGGAGAGAAGGAGAGGAGAGGGGGGCGGAGGAGGAGAGGAGAGGGGGGCAGGAGGAGGAGAGGAGGAGAGGAGAGATGAAGGAAGAGGGGGGAGGAGGGGAAGGGGGGGAGGAGGTAAAAGGAAAAATGTTCAGACACGATGGGAATGTTGTTGCTCATGTCAGAACAGGAGCAGTGGCACCCCTCACGTCTCTCCACAGATCTTAAAGTGACATTTTCTTTTATCGGACCCTTTGATCCACAGCAACATACAGGGGGGTGGATTAGAACCTGCAACCCCTTGATCTGCAGTCAAACACTCCACCACTGAGCTACATCCTACCTGCTGTTGTCGCTCTCCGCTTTCCTGACGGCGGTGCGGAGCTCCAGGGTGGAGGTCTGGAGGGCCTCCCTGTGCCGGGCCTCGTCCCCCAGCTGCCTGCGCAGGTCCTGGGCCTCCAGCCGCTGCCGCTCCCTGTCCTGGACACCCTCCCTCAGCTCCCTGTGGGCCTCCACCAGCCCCCGCCGCCCCACCTCGCGCTCCTCCTCCGCCCCCGCCAGCGCCCGCCGCAGAGCCCCCACCTGGGGAGGGGGGAGGAGGGGGGGGGGGGGGGGGGGGGAGAGAGGAGGGGGGAGGAGGGGGGGATGGTAGAGAGGAGGGGGGAGGAGGGGGGGGATGGGAGAGAGGAGGGGGGGGGGACACGGGACAAAAAATCCATAGAATCTCAAACAACGTATGTTTTGTACAGAGACAAACAGCCTGCAGTATGGCCGTTTCTGTTTCCTGTTTTATGAACAACACCACCCCAGCACTTCCCTCCAACACCCAGCACCACCCTCCAACACCCAGCACCACCCTCCTGCTGACCCCACCCCAGCACCACCCTCCTGGATGAGAAGCTGTGAAAAACTGTGAGAAGCAGGGAGTGTGTGTGGGGGAGGAAGAGAGGCTGGCCGGCAGGAGGGAAGGAGGGAGGAGGAGAAGGAGGGAAGCTTATTATGTTCAGAGGCCACACAAGATGTTTTCTTCTCATAAATTCTAATGTGAGAAAAAATAATCCAGTCCTGTTCCAGCTCATCATACGCTGGTCACAGAGCTGACCAGGGGGGCAGGAGGGCAGGGGTGTGGGCCTGGGGGAGGGGGGCAGCGGCCTGGGGCAGGGGGGCACGCTGCACCAGGCAAAGCAGAAACAGAGAGAGCTGTCCTGTCTCAGAGGAGCTTCTGGAGAACAGCCTCCCTCTGGCGCATTTACTCTAGAGGTTAACTCAAACTTTGATTTCATATTACCAAGGTCGCTCTCTCACCCTCCTTCACTTCCCCAGCGCCTCTCCCTCCCTCAATCACTCCCTGCCCCGCCCTGTCACCCCCCCCTCTCCCCCTCCCCTCCGGTCTGTCACATTCTCCATCCTGCTCTGCATCTTTCTGACATGAGAACCTGAGCTGGGATTAGTCACATCATCAAACGAGGGAGAGGAGAGAGGAGGGCGTTGGGAGGGCGATGGGAGGGCGCTGGAAGGGAGGGAGGGAGTCTCTTTCTAGACTTATCTGTTTGGTTCTAGACTCTATCTGAGGAGGCCTGTCAGGTGGCGGAAGGTTCCGGGGATGTGAACAACCTGGGAGGTCCTGGTCAGAGACACTGAGGCAGGGTTGTACAACTTCCTGGACGGGGACCAATCAGAGCCACCGGGAGGTTCCTCTGCTGTTAACGAGCCTGAGCGAGGTAGGGCTCATGGTCCTCACACACCAAGCTATAAGCTAACAGCTACGCTGTGTTGATACCAAGAGCACTGTTCCTGTTGGAGGCAGGGAGAGGGGGAGGGAGAGAGAGAGATAGACAGAGAGAGAGAGAGAGAGAGGGTGGGGGGGAGGGAGAGAGGGAGAGAGAGGGGGGAGGGAGAGAGCAAGAAAGAGAGAGGGGGGAGGGAGACTGCTGACCAGTTGTTTTTAGGAGAGGGTACTGAAGAAGTGTGTGTGTGTGTGTATATGTGTGTGTACCTGGTGTTGTGCTGAAGCTAGTAAAGTGTTGCTGTCTCAGCCAACATCAACAGCAGCTCCAGTAAATCACTCCTGTACAGCTGCAGCTAATTGGTACCAACTTCCAACCCCACCTACACCCCCCCACGCCGTCACGCCAACCCAAACAACCAGTTAGTTCCCCTGACCGTGTATCTTGATCCCCCGCACCCAACATGCTGCCTCCCTCCCTCCCCCCCCCCTCCCCCTCCCCAAACACAGCCCACCCACAAGTGACTACATGTTCAGAAAACCTGTCCAACATGGAGTGTGTGTGTGTGTGTGTATGTGTGTGTGTGTGTGTGAGAGAGCAGCACCTCCTGCTGAGCCTGGTCTCTCTGCTGGCTGCTCTCTCTGAGCTGCTCTCCCAGGCTGCGCTGCTCTCTCTCCTGAGAGCTCAGGCTGTCCTCGAACCCACAATGCAGAGCCCTGAGCTCCGACTGGAGACTGGAGATGGTGTCCTGGGGGGGGGAGAAAATGAGAGAGATAGAAAGATAGAGTTCAGTGTGTGTGTGTGTGTGTGTGTGTGTGTGTCTCTACCTTGTCACGCTCCTGTGCGCTCTGGGCGTCTCTTCGTACACGCTCCGTTTCCATGGCGCTGGTTGCTAGGTCGTGCTGCAAGGTTGCCAGGCGCTCTGCCAGAGCTGCCATCTCTTCTTCCTTCTGGGACAGAGCCTGCACACACACACACACACACATTGATACTAACACACACTAATACCAACGCATACACTGTTGTCACCAACACACCCCCCCCCCCCCACCTGCTGTTTGCTGGTCTCTGCCTGCAGCAGGCTGGTGCTGCAGAGGGTGTGAGCTGTGTTCAGCTGCTCCTGCAGCTGCTGGGCCTGAGAGCGACTCTGCTGCAGCCGAGCCTCACTCTCCTCACACCTCACGCTGTGTATCTGCTGCTGCTGGGCCAGGGCAGCGTCCTGCTGCTCCTGCACACACACACACACACACACACACACAGTCTCAGTCCAGCCCCAGTCCAGCCCCAGTCCAGCCCCAGTCCAGCCCCAGTCCAGCCCCAGTACAGCCCCAGTACAGCCCCAGTCCAGCCCCAGTCCAGCCCCAGTCCAGACCTAGTCCAGCCTAGTACCTTGTCCCTGCGTTCAGCTTCCAGCTCCTGGGCGTGTGTGAGCTCCAGGGCAGCCAGGGCCTGCTGGGTGCTGCTCTCCACCTGGGCCAGCCTCTCTTGCAGCTGGATCCGCTCCTGCTCTGCCCTGCTCTCCACCCTCTGGAGCTCCACACGCAGTCCAGCCCCCTCACCTGGCACACACACACAGGTACACAAACATAGGTACACACACAAACACGTCATGGAGGTCTGCTCTCAGGTGCTCAGGATGTTCATGCACTGTGTTCTCAGCTGTGTGTGAGAGAGTGTGTGTATGTGTGTACCTGTGTGTGTGTGTGTGAGTGTGTGTGAGTGTGTGTGTGGTGGTGGTCGGGGGTACTCACGCATCAGCGTCTCGTTGGCCTGCACCAGGCTGCGTCTCTCCCCCTCCAGACCAGCTCGCTCTGCCTCCAGAGAGGAGGTCACCTCCTGGCCCTCAAACAGAGCTGTCTCCAAGGAGTCCTTCTCTGCCCTGGAAGGGAGGAGAGGAGAGGGAAGGGCGGGAGGGGGAGAGGAGGGGAGAGGGGAGGGGAGAGGAGGTTTTGGCTCTGAACAGTTTTGAACTCAACTTGGAATCATAAGCAGTAAAGCTCAGTGGTTCATGGTTGGCCTGCACAGCAAACAAACCCTACCTGACCACTCTAGCTAACCCTAACCACTCTAGCTAACCCTAACCACTCTAGCTAACCCTAACCACTCTAGCTAACCCTAACCACTGTAGCTAACCCTAACCACTGTAGCTAACCCTAACCACTCTAGCTAACCCTAACCACTCTAGCTAACCCTAACCACTCTAGCTAACCCTAACCACTGTAGCTAACCCTAACCACTGTAGCTAACCCTAACCACTCTAGCTAACCTTAACCACTCTAGCTAACCCTAACCCTACATGACCACTAGCTGTCCCCCTGCCCCCTCCTCCCCCACCTGAGAGCAGCCAGTTCCTGGGTGAGTCCGCAGGCCTTGCGCTGGGCAGCGTGGAGCAGCACCTCCAAGCGGGCCCTGTCTCTGGTCAGCTGCTCCCCTTCCAGGGAGGCTCTCTGCAGGGCCGAAGCCTGGCTCTCCTGCCCCCTGCTGGCCTGGGACAGCTGCTCACCCTGCACCTGCAGCTGTCTGCTTACCTGCACACACACACACATAAAAACATACACCCTACCTGTGTAGGGTACCACTGTGGTCGCAGAAAACCATGACTCTGCCCTCTCAGGGTTCACCCAATCAGGGCCAACGATACAGAGATCTCGATGACGGCTCACTGAGATGAAGGCTTTTTACAGCAGCGTCGTCAAAATGGATACAACGTCAATCAAAGGCTCTCCTGGATTGAGTCAAGGTCTATTGGCTGTTTATTATGGGCTGTCAGCTTGCAGGATGTTCCCACATTCCTCTGTAACTCTAGAAGTTTCCCTGCTGCGTCTAAAAGGCCATTTCCTGGCGTACCATCATCACACATCCTGCCCAGCCCCTCTCCCACGGCCTACTTCTACTATTACAGCGCAGCAACAGCACTGTTCGAAAAGCAATAATCGCACTAATTAGTTTTTTTGAAAACGAACTAACTAAATATTAATACAGGCTGTCTTTCAGCCTGGCTCCAGGCAAATATAAAGGGGGCTGTATCACACCAATGTTATGGTGTGAATCTCCCAGTAAGAGGAGGACGAGAGAGAGAGAGAGAGAGAGAGAGAGAGAGAGAGAGAGAGAGAGAGAGAGAGAGAGAGAGAGAGAGAGAGAGGAGAGAGAGAGGGGTGGAGGGATGGAGGGCGTCACAGGGATGATTTTAGACGTGGCTCGCTGATTTTCACAGATAAGTTCTCAGTTCCCTATAAAAGCTTTCTGAAGGGATTTATCCAGTTGTTTAGAGTTGCTAAATTCAAGGTCAGAGAACAACATGGCTGTTGGCCGTTTTCACAGAACAGATAATAAAACAAAATTCCATCCATTCTTCAGAGGGAGGGGTCTGGACCAAGGCGGACAGGGGCGGATCACTGTAAAATACCAGCTCTCTCTCTCTCTGTCTCTCTGTCTCTCTGTCTCTCTCGCCCTCCTCTCGGATGTTATCTGGGATGTATTTCCTGCCTGACCCTGGCTCTCCTGGGGGGGTGGAGCATCACGGAACATGGATCCAATATCTCCTCTGGTGTTTAATGTGACAAGGAGGGCCGTCGAGCTGCTTGGAGCTGTTAATCACATCCAGCAGGAACCACCCAGTGAGGAGGTGCTGACCTGTTCATGCAGCTCCAGGGTGTGGGCAGTGAGGAGGTGCTGACCTGTTCATGCAGCTCCAGGGTGTGGGCAGTGAGGAGGTGCTGACCTGTTCATGCAGCTCCAGGGTGTGGGCAGTGAGGAGGTGCTGACCTGTTCATGCAGCTCCAGGGTGTGGGCAGTGAGGAGGTGCTGACCTGTTCATGCAGCTCCAGGGTGTGGGCCTGCTGTCTCTGGAGCAGGAGCAGCTCCTCCTGCAGCCTCTGGCGATCCTGCAGCAGGTTGCCGTGGGAACCCTCCAGCGCGCGCCGCTCCGCCCCCAGGTCGTCCAGCTCCCGCTGCAGACGCAGTCCCGCCTCCCTGGCCGACGCCCGTTCTAGCTCCGCCTCTCTGCACCGCTCACTAAGCTCCGCCTTTTCCCCCTCCGCCTGGAGAGAGAGAATATGATTGGGTTACTCTCCCCCCTGCCAGAGCCCCTGCTCCCCCCCCCCCCCTCCACTCTGACCTGCAGCAGGAGGCGGTTGAGCTCCACCTTGTCGCTGGCCAGGCCCTCGCTCAGGGCGGCCATCTTGGACAGGGAGTCTCTCAGACCAGCCTCCTGGCTCTGCAGCCTGGCCACGCCCAGCTCCCGCTCGGCATTCTGGGACTCCACCTGCAGGACACGTACAGGTGACACCGCCGGGCCAGGGGGAGGCTGTGAGTGTGTGTGTGAGTGTGTGTGGTGAAGAAGAGTCGCGTGATATGAGGAGGTGTAGTGAAGAGTAGCGTGATATGAGGAGGTGTAGTGAAGAGTAGCGTGATATGAGGAGGTGTAGTGAAGAGTAGCGTGATATGAGGAGGTGTAGTGAGGAGTAGCGTGATATGAGGAGGTGTAGTGAAGAGTAGCGTGATATGAGGAGGTGTAGTGAAGAGTAGCGTGATATGAGGAGGTGTAGTGAAGAGTAGCGTGATATGAGGAGGTGTAGTGAAGAGTAGCGTGATATGAGGAGGTGTAGTGAGGAGTAGCGTGATATGATATGAGGAGGTGTAGTGAAGAGTAGCGTGATATGAGGAGGTGTAGTGAAGAGTAGCGTGATATGAGGAGGTGTAGTGAAGAGTAGCGTGATATGAGGAGGTGTAGTGAGGAGTAGCGTGATATGAGGAGGTGTAGTGAAGAGTAGCGTGATATGAGGAGGTGTAGTGAAGAGTAGCGTGATATGAGGAGGTGTAGTGAAGAGTAGCGTGATATGAGGAGGTGTAGTGAAGAGTAGCGTGATATGAGGAGGTGTAGTGAAGAGTAGCGTGATATGAGGAGGTGTTTTGAAGAGTAGCGTGATATGAGGAAGTGTAGTGAAGAGTAGCGTGATATGAGGAGGTGTAGTGAAGAGTAGCGTGATATGAGGAGGTGTAGTGAAGAGTAGCGTGATATGAGGAGGTGTAGTGAAGAGTGGGGGAGGTGGATAAGAGGAGCAGTAGGAAAGGATGATGAGGTGGAACAGGAGGAGGTGGAGGAAGAGGACCTGGGGGAGAGAGGAGGAGGAGGACCTCGGGGAGAGAGGAGGAGGAGGAGGAGGACCTGGGGGAGAGAGGAGGAGGAGGACCTGGGGGAGAGAGGAGGAGGAGGAGGAGGAGGAGGAGGAGGAGGACCTGGGGGAGAGAGAAGGAGGACCTGGGGGAGAGAGGAAGAGGAGGAGGAGGACCTGGGGGAGAGAGGAGGAGGAGGAGGAGGAGAGCAGCACCTTGCTGAGGGCCAGGGTGAGGCTGCTCTTGTCGTCCTGCAGCACCTCCTTCTGCAGGGTCACATGACCCAGAGCCTCCCTCAGGGTCACCAGGTCTCTCCTCAGCTCTGAGTGCTCTCCCTCCAGCACCTCCAGGCTCCTCTGGCTACACACACACACACACACACACACATATAACACTACATACTCCTTCACACAGATACAGCCATGCACCTCTCTCCCTCATTCACTCTTCTGTCTTTTTCTCTCTCCCCACACACACACACACACACACCTTCACATGCACTGTTTATATTAACCGTCTCCCTAAGCAATCATGTCTCCCGCTCGGAGAGCCTAAGACACGCTGGGATACAGAGGTGGAGCCTCTCTCTAAGCTCTGAGGCAGCCTCAGCTGGGAGCCTCTCCCTGGGCCCTGAGGCAGCCTCAGCTGGCAGCCTCTCTCCCTGTGCTCTGAGGCAGCCTCAGTTGGGATCCTCTCTCTGGGCTCTGAGGCAGCCTGAGCTGGGATCCTCTCTCTGGGCCCTGAGGCAGCCTCAGCTGGGAGGCCGACAGGGAACAGCCTCTCTCTGGCAGCACAGCCAGCTCTGTCATGTAAATCATTTCTATTTTAATCCAGTGTCATCTGGGCGCAGAGCAGCTCTGAAAATGACATGTGGTCCTGATCCGAACGCAAAAGAACCACTCTGGAGAGAGGAGGGGTGAGGAGAGGAGGGGTGAGAAAGACGTGGCTGGGGACTAGGGCTAGAGAAAGACATGTTCCCTCTTTCCCTCCCCCAGGACGCTACCCTCTCTGGGTCTGGCTGCGCTGGAGACCCAGCTCCTCTTCCAGGTCCTCTCTCTTCTGCCTCAGCAGGTCTCTCTCTCTCTGGAGCTCCAGGACTGCTCCCTGCACCTCCTCCAGCTCTGCTCCCCGCGCCTCTGCGTCTCCCTGCAACTCAGCTAGCCTCCGCTCCAGGCTGCCCTTCTCACTGTCCCCAGTCACCGAGAGGGAGAGCGGGAGGGGGGGGGACAGAGAGAGAGATCAAACACAATCCACACACAGGCAGGTGAACACCACCTTCTCCCTGCCAATCTCTCTAGCAGCCTGGCACACACTCACACATCCACTCACACTCTCTCACACCCTGTCTCACCTGTGCAGGACGTTCAGGGAGGTGTGGCATCTCTGGCTGTCTCTCAGGCCCTCCTCCAGGGTGGTCTTCAGCCTCTGGGCCTCACTCTGCTGCTCCTGCAGCCTCTCCTCCAGCCTCCCCCTGGCCTCCTCAGCCTCTTGCAGCTGGGAGCGTAAGGAGCCCACCTCCTCCAGAGCCTCCGCCAGCCGCCCATGCAGGTCCTGGTGTCACAGAGTAGGGGGGGAGGTACTATAACAGAACAGCCTCTATCAACACTGGATCTATGAGACTGGGTGTGTCTGACCGGTGTCTGGGTGTGTCTGACCTGTGTCTGGGTTTGGTGCTGGGCGAGGGCCGTCTGGACAGCCGCCAGCGTGCTGCTTCTCAGGGGGGAGGAGGGGGAGGAGGGGGAGGAGAAACCTTCACCACAAATCAACTGAGAAAATAAAAATGGGGGGGGGATATAGTACACTGGTTAGGCGCTTCTTTCTCTTAAGATGTAAACAGATTAAGCCAGGTGTGTTCTGACCAGGTGTGTAATAACTAGGTGTGTAATAACCAGGTGTGTTCTACCTGGTTGATGTTGTGGAGGGTCAGCTGGAGGGTGTCCACCTCAGAGCGCAGGCTGGTCCTCTCCTCCTTGTCCTCCATCCTGCCAGCCTCCTACAGACAGCCAGGTCAGAGGTCACACAGGTAGACATGGGCCAGCCCTGACTCACACCAGACCACAGCAGTCTGGTGGTGGAGTTTATCAAGAGCTGGAGGTCCAGACTAAAGGAATGCAGTCCTCCCGTAACCCCCAAGCACCCACCCCCACCAAGCCCCCCCCCCCCCCCCCCCCCCCCCACCCCCCTCCCACCCCTGTGGTCTCACCATCCTGTCCAGGCTGGTTTCCATGGCAGCCAGGCTGGAGTCCTTCTGACTATTCTGAGCTCTCAAATTCTTCACCATGTCAGTCAGCTCCAGGATCCTGCACCCACCCACACACACACACACACACACACACACACACACACACAGAGTTGGAGGAAGCAGCCATGCTCCTGAAGGGAGACACAGTGGTGCCCAGCAAGGGGGTTCTCTGGGCAGGGGGGGGGCGAAAGTCAACATGGTAGGGGGGGGGGGGGTCAGGGTGAGGGCCTTTTATACTGGCCACAGACAGGTGGAAGACAGACAGGCAGACAGGCGGACAGACAGACAGGCAGACAGGTGGAAGACAGACAGGCAGACAGGCGGACAGACAGACAGGCAGACAGGTGGAAGACAGACAGGCAGACAGGCGGACAGACAGACAGGCAGACAGGCGGACAGGCGGACAGGCAGACAGACAGACAGGCAGACAGGTGGAAGACAGACAGGCAGACAGGCAGACAGGCGGACAGGCAGACAGGCAGACAGGCAGACAGGCAGACAGGCAGACAGGTGGAAGACAGACAGGCAGACAGGCGGAAGACAGACAGGCAGACAGGCAGACAGGTGGAAGACAGACAGGCAGACAGGTGGAAGACAGACAGGCAGACAGGCAGACAGGTGGAAGACAGACAGGCAGACAGGCGGACAGACAGACAGGCAGACAGGCGGAAGACAGACAGGCAGACAGGTGGAAGACAGACAGGCAGACAGGCAGACAGGTGGAAGACAGACAGGCAGACAGGCAGACAGGTGGAAGACAGACAGGCAGACAGGCAGACAGGTGGAAGACAGACAGGCAGACAGGCGGACAGGCAGACAGCCGGGCAGACAGACAGGCAGGCAGGCGAGAGCCGACCTGGTGTTGAGCTCTACTTTCTCGGCGTCCCAGCGTCCCTGCAGCTGCATGGCCTCCTTCAGCTTGTCTCTCAGCTGGAGCTCCAGCCCTGAGGCCTCCAGGCCAGCAGGGGCACTGTGCTGTGCATGGCTGGCCTCCACACTCAAACAGGCAGCATGCAGTCTGCGTGTGGCGCTGACACACTCCCCATGCACCTCCGACAGACTCCTGCAGAACACACACCAGGATCCTGATGCTGTTGCTTTAATACAACGAGGTCACATCTCACAAGCAGGTCTGACATGTTTTCAGTTTGATGTTTGTGTGAGGCCCATCAGTTTCTTCGGGGCCAGGGTTCTATGTACTTAGACGCCTGTAACCATTGCTCTCCCGATCTGGGCTCTTTGAACCTATGAAACGCCAGCAGGATGATGTCTGGGAGTCATCCTTACGACAGCACACTGCGCGTCCACACTCACGGTGGGTCAACATGACACAAGCCAAGGCCTCCACACTGGCCTCCACCCTGATGGATGTCTCCAAACCAGAGGGACCTCAAACCACCCGTCCCCAGGAGAGAAGGCTCCGAGTGGGGGGGAGCAGGAAGACCCAGTGACCCCACTCCCCTTTGATCCAGGCAGGGATGGATTGAGAGAAGGGGGGGAGGAGGGGGAGGAGAGGGAGGGGGAGGGCTGGTGTGATACAGGCAGCAATGGATGAGAGAAGGGGGAGGAGAGGGAAGGGTAGAGCTGGTGTGATACAGGCAGCGATGGATGAGAGAAGGGGGGAAGAGGGGGAGGAGATGGAGGGGGGAGGGCTGGTGTAATCCTGGAGCCCCCGGAGGAGCCCCTGGCGGCCGGCCTCTCTCACCTGTCAGCAAAGGCCCTCAGCTGGGTGCAGGAGCTCCGGAGGGAGACGGCCTGGCGCCACAGGGCCCTGACGCGGGCCTGCTCACGTCCTAGCCGCGAGGCACTCGTCTGGGGGACAGAGAGGGGCACAGGGGGGGGTCAGGGTGGAGGCGACGGAGCGGGAGGAACAGCAGACGACACAGACACACTGAGGAGCTGCTGGGGTGTTGGAACACAGGAAACATGAACGACTCACACATACCCACACACATCACACCAACCTACACACACACACACATCACACCAACCTACACACACACACAGAGTAACACAAACAAACTATTGGCTTTCACTGTATCAACAGATGTAGCCATTTACAGTGTGAATTCCTTCATCCTGCCAGATTATTTGCACCGTTTAAAAAGCCCCCCTCATTTTTCAACCATCGGAATGTTTTCACAGGAAACAACAACTCCAAAATCATAACAAAGAAACGAACAGAGAATGAGCATGAATCGACAAGCCGGGTTATGAATGGATCTGCCTCGCCATGGAACCTTTACAGGGGAAGTTGCTCAACCTGGGAGAGGAGGAGGAGGAGGAAGAGGGGGAGGAAGAGGAGGAGGAAGAGGGAGAGGGAGAGGAAGAGGAGGAGGAAGAGGGGGAGGGAGAGGAGGAGGAGGAGGAGGAGGAGAGGGAGGGAGAGGGAGAGGGAGAGGGAGAGGGAGAGGGAGAGGGAGAGGGAGAGGGAGAGGGAGAGGGAGAGGGAGAGGAAGAGGGAGAGGGAGAGGGAGAGGAGGAGGAGGAGGGGGAGGGAGGGAGAGGGGGAGGAGGAGGAGGAAGAGGGGGAGGGAGAGGGAGAGGAAGAGGGAGGGAGAGGGAGAGGGAGAGGAAGAGGAAGAGGAAGAGGAAGAGGAAGAGGAAGAGGAAGAGGGAGAGGGAGAGGAAGAGGAGGAGGAAGAGGGGGAGGGAGAGGAGGAGTGGGAGGAGAGGGAGGGAGAGGGAGAGGGCGAGGAGGAGGAGGAGGGAGGGAGAAGACGAGGAGGAGGAGGAAGAGGGGGAGGGAGAGGAAGAGGGAGGGAGAGGGAGATGAAGAGGAGGAGGAAGAGGGGGAGGGAGAGGAGAAGGGGGAGGAGAGGGAGGGAGAGGGAGAGGGCGAGGAGGAGGAGGGAGAGGGAGGGAGAAGACGAGGAGGAGGAGGAAGAGGGGGGGAGGGAGAGGAAGAGGGGAGGGAGAGGGAGAGGGAGAGGGAGAGGGAGAGGGAGAGGGAGAGGGAGAGGGGAGAGGGAGAGGGAGAGGAAGAGGAGGAGGAAGAGGGGGAGGGAGAGGAGGAGGGGGAGGGGGAGGGAGAGGAGGAGGGGGAGGAGAGGGAGGGAGAGGGAGAGGGCGAGGAGGAGGAGGAGGGAGAGGGAGAGGGAGAGGGAGAGGGAGAGGGAGAGGGAGAGGACAGGACGAGGAGGAGGAGGAGGAAGAGGAAGAGGGAGAGGGAGAGGGAGAGGGAGAGGGAGAGGGGAGAGGGAGAGGGAGAGGGAGAGGGAGAGGGAGAGGGAGAGGAGAGGGAGAGGGAGAGGAGGAGTGAGGAGAGGGAGGAGGCGAGGAGGGAGAGGGAGAGGGAGAGGAGAGGGAGAGGGAGAGGGAGTGAGGAGAGGGAGAGGGAGGAGGAGAGGAGAGGAGGGAAGAGGAGAGAGAGCCAGCCCCTGCGCTTTGCCTTCTCGGCCTGTCAGCCCTTTTTTCCCCCTCATTGGAGCAAGATCCTTCCGCCCTCACTCCTCCCCCCTCCTCTCGCTCACCTCCCCGCTCTTCCCCCTCCCCCCCTCCTCTCTCGCACCTCCCCCTCTTACCCCCCCCCCCCTCCTCTCTCCACCTCCCCTTCTCCCTCCCCCCCCCCCTCCTCTCTCACCTCCCCTTCTTCCCCCTCCCCCCTCCTCTCTCACCTCCCCCCTCTTACCCCCCCCCCTCCTCTCTCACCTCCCCCTCTTCCCCCCTCCCCCCTCCTCTCTCACCTCCCCCCCCCTCCTCTCTCACCTCCCCCTCTTCCCCCCCCCCCTCCTCTCTCACCTCCCCTTCTTCCCCCTCCCCCCTCCTCTCTCACCTCCCCCTCTTTACCCCCCCTCCTCTCTCACCTCCCCCTCTTCCCCCTCCCCCCTCCTCTCTCACCTCCTGCTCTTGTCGCAGGCGTGCGTCCTTCTCCTCCAGGGCCTGTCTGTCCTGTTCCACCCTCTCCTCCAGGGCTTGATGGGCGGCACCCGCCTGTTGCAGCTGCTCCCCTCAGCAGGCTGTTCACGCGGCCCAGCCCGGCACACCTGCAGGACTCACACACATCACACACACACACACAGACATGTCACACACAGACACACACACACACACACATCACACACACACACACACAGACATGTCACACACACACAGACACACATGAATAAACACACACACACATTTCCCACATCCAAACTCCATCAATCGCTGGGCTATGTCACTGGTACATTTACAGCTTTGTGAAGCTCAGACTCAGATGCACTGTGCCAGCCTCGCTCAAACAGAGAGCCAGGGAGACTGTTTTAGAAAGGCCATGTCAACTCTGGAGTCATTTCTAACAGATTTTCCTGTAGTGTCATTTCTCACACTGCACACTGCTGTGTGTCAGGGGAGTCAGATGGCTGAGCGGTGAGGGAGTCGGGCTAGTAATCAGAAGGTTACCGGATCGATTCCCCGCCGTGCCAAATGACGTTGTGTCCTTGGGCAAGGCACTTCACCCTACTTGCCTCAGGGGGAATGTCTCTGTACTTACTGTCGCTCTGGATAAGAGCGTCTGCTAAATGACTAGATGTAAATGTAAATGTATGGGGGGGTGCCTGTTCCTGTTTACAAACGACAAAATAAACCTGAAACTGTGACTCTAGTCAGGAGTGTTGTGTCCTGTGCTCCCCACTGTGCCGCTCCGCCACCAGGCTGTGAAAGGAGCCTTGGCAGGAATGCTTGTGGCAGGGTTAGAGAGACTCAGGTCTACAGGGTGTGGGGGATGTTATGACTGAGCTCTGGAGGAGAATTTGAGACTTTGGCTTATTTTGTTGTTGTTTCTCACTGAGGGAGACTAAAGGGGGGGAAGTCAAACAGGAGCAAAGTTCTAACAGTCTAACAGTCTAACAGTTCTAACAGTCTAACAGTCTTATCATCCTCGTTTCCCTGGATTTATGTCTGTGTGCTCTGATCCGCACACAGGCTCCCTGCTTGCTTCACAGTTTTTGGCGTTTGATATTTTCCTGCATTATTTCATGGTTTTCATTAGTTCCTCTAGTACACTGGGAAGCCCTCCACCCTCCACCCTCCACTCTCCACCCACCTCCTCTGCTCCTCCTCCAGCAGCTGCTTGCTGTGGACCGCCTGGCTGAGGTCCTGGTCCCTCCTCTGGAGCCTGTGGGCCAATGAGTCCAGCTGGGCCTGTAGCTGGAACCCACACCACACTGTCACCTAGCTACCCACACCACACCGTCACCTAGCTACCCACACCACACTGTCACCTAGCTACCCACACCACACCGTCACCTAGCTACCCACACCACACCGTCACCTAGCTACCCACACCACACCGTCACCTAGCTACCCACACCACACCGTCACCTAGCTACCCACACCACACCGTCACCTAGCTACCCACACCACACAATCAACTAGCAACCCGCACCACAACGTTACCTAGCTACCCACACCACACCATTACCTAGCAACCCACACCACACCGTTACCTAGCAGCCCACACCACACCATTACCTAGCAACCCACACCACACCGTTGCCTAGCAACCCACACCACACTGTTACCTAGCTACCCACACCACACCGTTTCCTAGCAACCCACACCATTACTTAGCAACCCACACCACACTGTTACCTAGCTCCAAGCTATGCAGAGTGTGACTACTGGGAGACTCACCGACAGCCTGATCTTCTCAGACTCAGAGGTCTTCTGCAGCACCTGTTCCTCCAGCTCACCACAGCGCCTCTTGTACTGGAGTACCTGGGGATCAAAACAAACACACCCTGGCTGGAGAGTACATGTCATCTGCCATTCTACCATTCAAACATCCACTGGATGTTACTGACAGTCCCTGCTTAGTCTACAGTGTTCCTATCATACACAGCTTAGTCTCCAGGTATTCACCCAGGGCATCTCTGTGTGAGTGTGCAGGGTGAGGTGTGACCAGATGGGGTTACCTTGGTCTGCAGCCTCTGCACCAGCTGAGCCTGCCGCTGTTGGCCTTCCTGATAGGCCTGCAGCTTCAGCCTATAAGAGCGCTCCTCTCTCTGCTGGTGCTGTGAGGTCACGCTCTCCTGATCCGAGTCTCCGGGCTGCAGACCTAGCATCTGCTCCAGCTGGGGGGAGGGGGATGGGTCATCAGGGGGGCTGGGGAGGACCCCAGACCTCCAGGAGAGTTAAGGGCCCCCCCTCCTGTATAACGGTTAGGGGACCCCCCTTACATTCAGTGCATCTGAATTAGTTGTGTTTTTGAACCGACTGCTATTTCTCCTCTCAGGGTCCAACCTGTCTGCTTTATGTGGAATCAACATGTCCTGTAGCTTCTCAAGCTCACACAACCCCTTACCTCCCTCTCCCTCTCCCTCTCCCTCTCCCTCTCCCTCTCCCTCTCCCTCTCCTTCTCCCTCTCTCTCTCCCTCTCCCTCTCCCCCCCTCCTCCCTCTCCCTCTCCCTCTCCCCCCCTCCTTCCTCTCCTGTCCCCTCCCTTATCCCCTCCTTCCCTAACCCCAATTCCCTAAACCACCACCCAAGCCCTTCATATCAAGCACACACTCATCCCTCTCCTACCCCCCTCCCTCACCTCCAATTCTACCCCTCCCTCTCTGCTCCCCTCCCCTCCCTCCCCCTGCTGGGTATTCATCTCTCCAGCAGCAGAGTCCTTGAGGACAATGGTTTCCCTGTTCCACCCTGCAGCCAGGGCTTCAAGCACATTATTAACACATTTTCAAACGTCCATTTCTGGGGCTTTTCTTCTACAAACTACAAAAGAGGGCCTGGGTTTGTGTTTTGACTTTTGTATTATATATATATATATATATATGTTTTTTATGTTGAAGGGGGCTTGGGGGTGAGGGGGGCTTGGGGGTGAGGGAGGCTTGGGGGTGAGGGGAGGCTTGGGGGTGAGGGGGGGGATGGGGCCAAGCACACGGCTCAGCAGCAGCTGGCTTTAAAAGGACCCTTGGAAACATCTGTAAGTGCGAAGCTATTGATTCTGCATTTTTTCAAGTATTTTGGCACAATTACCCCAATTACAGCAGCGGCCTACTTCTAACGTCCAGCATGACTGCTGCTAGGAGGTTTACGACCCGAGCACAGCTCCTCATCTCTGCACCTCCTCACAGCTCCTCCTCTCTGCACCTCCTCACAGCTCCTCCTCACAGCTCCTCCTCTCTGCACCTCCTCACAGCACCTCCTCCCTGCACCTCCTCACAGCTCCTCCTCTCTGCACCTCCTCACAGCTCCTCCTCACAGCTCCTCCTAACAGCTCCTCCCCACAGCTCCTCCTCACAGCTCCTCCTCTCTGCACCTCCTCACAGCTCCTCCTCACAGCTCCTCCTCTCTGCACCTCCTCACAGCTCCTCCTCACAGCTCCTCCTCTCTGCACCTCCTCACAGCTCCTCCTCACAGCTCCTCCTCACAGCTCCTCCTCACAGCTCAGAGCAGCCAGGAGTATCCCTTGTCCTTCCTTCCCCTCCCCCTTTCACTCCCTCCTTCCTTCTGTCCCCTCCCTTTCACCTCCCCCTTTCTCCCCTTCTCCCTCATCATCACCTCCCCCCCGTTCTGCTTGCATCATTACACCTCATCGCCCCTGTTGCCAGTGAGCCTGAACTCATTGTTGTCCATGACACACACCCTGTAAAACCTGCACAGCACAGAGGAGGAGGAGAAGAGGGAGAGAGAGGAAAGGGAGAGGGAGGAGAGGGAGAGAGAGGAGAGGGAGGAGAGGGAGAGAGAGGAGGGAGAAGAGGGAGAGAGAGGAGAGGGAGAGAGAGAGAGAGAGAGAGGGAGAGGGAGAGGGAGAGGGAGAGGGAGAGGGAGAGGGAGAGGGAGAGGGAGAGGGAGAGAGAGAGAGAGAGAGATAGAGAGAGGGAGAGGGAGAGGGAGAGGGAGAGAGTGAGCCTCCTCCCACCCAGGCGGTTGAGGAGGGTTAGTAAGGCCCCAGGGGTGAGTGGGTCGTTCAAGCCGCCCATTTACAACCGGCCTCAGGACTCCCTCCATCCCTGCTCACTTCCAGCAGGCCTCTAAAGAGAGGCCCATCGCCACAGAACGACAACAGAGGCCAGCCTCTCTTTATATCCTGCTCTTTGAGGTTCTCAACTGCCATTTTACAATAATGGTCAACATGCAGTTTATACAAAAGCAGACTTCCTGGGTGTGTCTTCATACGTCCATATGGTTTCTATGACATTTCCCTCCCTCCCTCCCTCCCTTGTCTCTCTTTCTTTCCTCTTTCACTCTGCCTCTTTCAATTGCTTTCTCCCCTTCTCTATTTCATTCTGTCTCTCTCTCTCACTCATATCACTTGCAAGTGTTCTGTGTCATGTTTCAGATACTAGAAACTTTTTTCCAGCCTTCAGAAAGTGTGTTTCTCATCAGGGTGTGTTTGATGACTGGATATTGATGCTTAGTGCCACTCCTCGTATTGTCTCATTTGATCAATATTTCAAACAACATCACGAACCAACTGTCCTTTGATTCTCCCGCCAACCAGCAACCAGAGAGCTTTTCCCCCGGGCCTCACAGGGCCTGCTGTGCGGGGGCCAAACCTCGCTGCCATGTCGGTGGTGTGGATCAGAAGGCAGGCCGCTAAATGATCATTCCAGCGCTGGCGTGAGGGAATCATGTCACTGCTTTAACAGCCGCCTCGCCCTCCCGCCCCCAAAATGAAACCATGGTGGTGCTCAGTAGGGCTTTATCCCTGGCTGGGCCTGGTGGTGCTCAGCAGGGCTTTCTCCCTGGCCTGGACAGGGTGGTGCTCAGCAGGGCTTTCTCCCTGGCCTGGACAGGGTGGTGCTCAGCAGGGCTTTCTCCCTGGCTGGGCAGGGTGGTGCTCAGTAGGGCTTTCTCCCTGGCTGGGCCTGGTGGTGCTCAGCAGGGCTTTCTCCCTGGCCTGGACAGGGTGGTGCTCAGCAGGGCTTTCTCCCTGGCTGGGCAGGGTGGTGCTCAGTAGGGCTAGGGTTAGCTGGGCCCAGAGGCTTCATAAAAGGAATTAATGGAGTGCACTCTGTCAGATTCCTAAACACAGCTGGAGCGGATATGCACCTCTCCCCCCTCCTCTCCCTCCCCCACTCCTCCTCCTCTCCCTCCCTCCTCCTCCTCCGCCTCTCCCTGCCCAACCCCTCTCTCCTCCTCCTCTCCCCCCCCTCTCCCTCCCCTCCTCCTCTCCCTCCCCCAACCCTCCCTCCTCCTCCTCCTCCTCTCCCTCCCCCAACCCTCCCTCCTCCTCCTCCGCCTCTCCCTGCCCAACCCCTCTCTCCTCCTCCTCTCCCTCCCTCCCTCCCCCACCCCTCCCTCCCTACACTGTCCAACCCCTAACGTGCTGTCATACCCCACCCCCCTGAGAGAGATACAACTGATTGTGAAAGCTGTTTATGCGATGTCACCGAGGGGGGTTACACCATGAGGGATGTGTGTGTGTGTGTGTGTGTGTGGGAGCCTGTGTGTGTGTGGGAGCCTGTGTGTATAAGGGCTGGTCTAGTTCTGAGGACAGCTCTCTGAGTGTAGCCCCTACAGTATGTATACAGGCTGAGGCTGCTATGGAGTTCAATGGTGATCATTCTCACCTTGGGGTTATATGGATGGAGGGGGGGGGGCTCTGTGGTTGTCTGGGTGGAGGTGGAGCGCTACTTCAAACCCAGCCCTGCCTCAAACCACAAAAGCTTTAAGTCAGGAGGATAGCTGTTCGCTCCACAGTTAGTCGGCCCAGAGTGCCGTTCTGGGGAGGCTGATTAGCACTGCACGCTAGCATCACAACAGCGTCTCACAGGATCAGGATGCCTGAGGAGAGGAGGGAGCCCATGGAACTGATCAACCACAACAAGGGCTCCCCTCCAAGGATCCTGACTCCTCCTCACTCCAGTATGTTGACCTGACTCCTCCTGACTCCTCCTGACTCCTCCTGACTCCTCCTGACTCCTCCTGACTCCAGCGTGTTGACCTGACTCCTCCTGACTCCTCCTGACTCCAGCGTGTTGACCTGTCTCCTCCTGACTCCTCCTGACTCCTCCTGACTCCTCCTGACTCCAGCATGTTGACCTGACTCCAGCATGTTGACCTGACTCCAGTATGTTGACCTGACTCCTCCTGACTCCAGCGTGTTGACCTGACTCCAGTGTGTTGAACTAAACGTAACACTCACTCTTTTTTTAGCCTCTTTTCACACCCTCCCAACTTCAGCCACATAAATAAATATTCTATATATAAGCCAAGCTAATTAAGCGTTATTTATAACCCAGGTTTTAAAAGCAGTTCCAGGGGCAAGGCAGGCAGTGGGAGTTCATTAGACTTAAGCACCAGAAAGAGGCCAGTGTTGTCACAAACGCCTGCTTTGTACGCCTCGAAAAATGAGCCTTCTCTCCAGAAGCCCCCTGGGGAGGGGCTATTGACCTTCTCCATGTCCCCCCCTCCCCCCAACCACAGCCAGTCCGGGGGGGGGGGCCCAGTCAGGCAGACGTTGGCCCCAGCCAGCACAGGGGGTCTGGGCCAGTCCGGGGGGGGGGCCCAGTCAGGCAGACGTTGGCCCCAGCCAGCACAGGGGGTCTGGCCCGGCTTGATGAACCACAAGGAATCCCTTCATGGACTTCACTTCGTACTTACACACAAATACACACACTCACAAATACACACACTCACAAATACACACACTCACAAATACAAGCACATACATGCAGGCGCACTCACAAACACATGCAAGCGCACACACACAAGTACAAGCGCATTCATACAAACGCACACACAACCACCAGAACATAATTGACAAGTCTGCTAACTCTCATCATACTTGAGCAGTAATATCGTCCTACATCCACATTATAGTGGAAAATGGTTTATGGCACGAAACATATAAATCAGCTCCCTTTGCCAGTTTAGATGAAGTCATTCATGAAAGGGTCTGTTCCTCCCTTTTTCCAACCGGGAGTTTCACCCAGAGGTAAATACAGCACGTGTGACGAGCTGTTTGTTTATCCTCGACTCCAAAGGTCTTTCCCCTCTGTGAACGAGTGCAGCATCTGTGAACGAGCGCAGCATGTCTCTGATCGCTCTGCAAGGATCCTATTTCAACCTTTCAGAACTTTTTTTTTTATTTAAATTTTTTCAACCTTTCGAAACAAAAAACTGTCTGCTAGGCCTCATCAAGAGAGTGAAGTCTGACAAAGACTTGGCTATATGTGGGCCGACACATGACGTCATTGTTATGTGATCCTGAAGCGCTTCATATGTGATCCTTACCTGAAGCGCTTCATATGTGATCCTTACCTGAAGCGCCTCGTAAACATGTCAGTATCCTCCGACCAGAAGGTTGTGTTCTGGAGACCTACCCTGTCTGTGAGGGCAGCCTGTCTGGTCAGCAGGTGGTCTCTCTCAGCCCGGCCCTGGATCAGCTGCTCCTGCAGATCCCGGTTCTCCTCCTGCAGAACCCGGTTCTCCTCCTGCAGAACCTGGTTCTCCTCCTGCAGCCTGGCATCTGACAGGAAACAGGAAGCTACAACATTATGTTTTTGGTTTTTCAGATTTAGTTTGCCAACATTTTCAGTTGTTTGGGAGGTTCATAGCTTTCAACAAGTTCCTTTTTTATCTTTATCTGTAGTTTGTTGTGCATGCACTGTACTTTTTTTAGTTTACACTACTAGGTGACCTGGACCGCGATCTTGACCTCTAACCCCTAGACCTCTGTGGGGGTCTTACCGGTGGGAGGCTCGGCTAGGTTGCGGGTGATGATCTGGCGGATGCGTGTGGAGACCGGCGTGGAGGTGCAGGTGGGGGTGGGGGCATCCCCTCGCCCCGTCAGGCTGCTCTCCACAACACCGTCATCTGGTTGGAGAAGAGACTCCTCCAGCTTCTAAACACGCAGCAGCATCCGTTGGTTTAGGTGCAGTTGTTATGTGAGGCCCTGCTTGTAAAATGACTATATGCTCCAGATAACATTTTATTTGGTTGATTTAGATCTCTCCTACTTGTACCTTAGTAATGGTGTTTTAGAATAAGAAAGGCATTTACCAGATATCCTAAGTTTACGTTTAACAAGTTAAATCACAATTTTACTAAAAGTAAGTATTCATTAGTCTTTCAATTGTTTGTATGTATGCCGTGGTATGTTTTAACAGGTATCGTGCAGCAGTCAAACAGCCAGCCAGGGATCATGTTCACGCTCAAGTTCAAATTCAGAGGTTCGTCCTCTCGCACCCACCTGGATGACAGCCTCGAGCCGCGGAGACGCTGCACCTCGCTCGCCTGGAGAACTCATTTCACTTTGCTCTTCACCTTCTACTTCGCGACTGTTTTTGTAGCGGTGAAGTTGGATCAAATCCAAAAAAATCAAAGTCTTTTTTCTGAAAATATGTTCTGTTTAGCTGCAGGAATATTTATTGCATTCGCGTTGTATTGCTATGTGACATAGCTAAGCTGCACCAAAACACGAAATGCACGGATTTCCAAAGTTGTGCTTTGCACACAATAACTTTAGAGGAACTTGTAAAGACAAACAGAGCGCTAAACAAATCCCAGCAGAGGTTGCCCGGGGGACCAGACGCTCCCGGGCCGTTACCATAGAAATAGAATGCTGGCTTGGTCGTTTCCATGGTAGAAGAGACGCGCTGCTTTGAGGAAAGCAACTTTGCCTTGCCGCTTCTATGGGGAATGACGAGTTAATGAACAGAACCTGTTTACACGCACCGCGTTCAGCGGGCAACGATCATTATATCTCCACTGTCCAGTATTGCAAAAAGTTCTTATTCGAAGTATTGTAGGCCTATGCTTAAATGCAGGGGAGTTCAATTCTGGTACTCGGGGTTCACTGCCCTGCATGTTCTGAGGTTTCCCTGCTCCAACACACCTGATTCTAATGAAGGTTCGTTATCAGGCTTCTGCTGGATAACGACCCATTCATTTGAAGCAGGTGTGTTTTAATGTTTCACTGTCTTAAAAACGCTGTGATAAACATTGTTAATAGTTTAAATTAGCACATTCAGATACATCGACTCAAAACAAGAATATTTTCTACAAATATTTATTAACTCCATTAGGGATCCTAAAATACAAACACAACAAAAAAAAGTGAAAACATCCGAGGCAGGTTACAGAAGGTATAAATAAACACATCTTATGAGCTCCACACAAATACCAAAAAAGAATAACGAAATATGAGAGCATGTAGCAACCTGCTATTCTGGGACACAAACTCCCTGATGATGTTCACAATAACTCTGCATGCATGTAGCGCAGACAGGAGCAGCTGGCACTAGGACCCTGAGGCCCTGTCCTTCCTACAGCCCTCATCCACATGTCCAACCCCTCAGCCCTCAGTCTTCATCCTCAGCCCTCAGTCTTCTTCCTCAGCCCTCAGTCTTCTTCCTCAGCCCTCAGTCTTCATCCTCAGCCTCCGTCCGTCATTCCTCATCCACAGGGAATGGTTCTGGCCACTGTGCCGGGTCCAGGAACACAGAACACACCCCGCTGTAGAACCAGAGGCGAGGGAGGAAGCTCTCCACCTGCCAGGAGTTGGAGGCTCGGTCGTAGGCCTCCACCTCCACACCGTAGTCCCCCTCCATGCCCTTCCAGTGGCCCCCCGTCACATACAGGTGGCCGTCCAGAACCACCAGGCCCCCGTTCTCATGGAGCATGTGCAGGAACTGGACCTGGGGGAGACGGCGGAGGCCGAGACACAATGAGTTAACAGTGGTAGAGTTGTGATAACTGTAGACGTGTGATGGCTCTGACAGAGGCTAGCTGGAAGGTGAGGCTCACCTTCTGCCACATGTTGGCCTCAGGGTCATACAGGTACACCTTCTTGGTGTTGTCAGCAATCAGGTAGATGAGTCCGTCCACCGAGACAGAGCGAGGAGAGGAGAGATACTTGGGGATGAAGGGAGAGCAGATCACGCTCCATCCATCTGTCACACACACACACACAGACACACACACACACAGACACACACACACAGACCCACCAGCACGCAGGGGCAGAGAGGTTCAAAGGTCAAACTAGCCCTTATTTATTTTGATCTCAGTTAAGACACAAAGTGAAATGTGGAGTGACATCAAATCTAAAAACAACTATGTGCTAACATGACAGATACGTGACATGTACGTATGCGAGAGGAGTGTGTTTTGCATTCGACTGTTCCTGCAGACCTATGACAGGGTTGTAGCACTGCATGGTCAAAGCGTTGTACTTCACGGCACAGGAGCCAATCATGTACAGCTTCCCGTGACACGCCGTGGCAGTGAAGTTGGTCACATATCTGAGGGCAGGGCAGGTCATACCCCAGGTGTCAGTGTAAGGGTCGTAATGTTCAACTTCCACATAGTTCAGTGTTGTGCCTATGGAGAGAGAGAAGGTGGGGAAAGATACTGGTAACTGATAGACGATGGATTTTCTACTGACAAAAACATGAACATTTCACATACAGTCGATCCACCAGCTGCTTGGGCCCAGACAGATCCGCAGAGCTCACGGAGGACATGGACGCTTCTAGCCCCCAACATCTCAGACGTGGTTCATCCTCTCACCTCCGATGACGTAGATTTCTCCGTTGAGCGTCACCGAGGTGTGGTTGGTCCGGGCTCGGAGCATGGGGGCCACCTTCGCCCAGCCGCCCTCCCTCGTGGTGTACCTCCAGGTCTCCGTGGTCGACCACGTGTTAGTCTGAGAGCCCCGCGAACCCCCTGGGAACCAAAGAGGGGGGTTACCTCCAGTCAGAATACCCTACCAGAGGGGGGTTACCTCCAAGGTGGATGTGAGGCAGAGGGGGGTTACCTCCAGGGTGGATGTGAGGCAGAGGGGGGTTACCTCCAGGGTGGATGTGAGGCAGAGGGGGGTTACCTCCAGGGTGGATGTGAGGCAGAGCTCCAGAAAACCCACCTGTGACGTAGACGTCATTATTCAAAGAAACTAGTGAGTATCCCCACTTGTTGTAGTTAGGGAAGTCTGCAAGCTGATGCCACTGTTCTGAGGAGAGAGAGAGAGAAAGAGAGAGACAGAGGAATAAGTGATTTGAGAGCAGAGAGATAGCAGGGAGATAACATTAAAGTGCAAATCAAATAGAGAGACAGCAAGAGGGAGAGAAAGTGTGAGATGAGGTGAAAGAGAATGAATTAGTGATGGATAGAACTCAGAGACTACTTCAAATAACAATGGGTCTCTTGTCTGTTGGTGAACAAACAGCACCAGTCATGGATGAGACAGAGAGTGGGTTTACTAGTCTTGGTGTTGTAGAAGCCACAGTTCCTGGGCAGCAGTCTGGGATCTCTATCCTCATCCTCATCTTCATCATCAGAGTCATCCAGCGAGCGACCCCCCATGACGAACAGCACCTCCTGCAGGTTGGGCTGTGGACTCTCACTACCACCATCCACCACTTCCCCTGGACCCAGGTTCATTTTCTAACAAGGAGATTGTCCACACAACGGAATCAAAAAACATCTACTTGGTTTTGCGGAAAAAAGACTATCACAAGTCTGGAAGCTTTCTGAGTTACGTCTGCTGTGGTACAATATGATGTAGTTGAAACCTCTGTATGATTTACAGATAAATAGAAATCTCTAAATAGAAGAACTAATCCCAACCAAAAGCTCTTGTTCAAGGTTGCTCAATCTTGATGTTTGTCTGTCTGTCTGTCTGTCTGTCTGTCTGTCTGTCTGTCTGTCTGTCTGTCTGTCTGTCTGTCTGCCTGTCTCACTGACCTCTCTGTACAGCCTCTCCACAGCCTCCCTGCAGCAGTCGGAGCTCTGCAGCAGGCTGTCTTTCAGCAGGGTCTCCCCCAGGTACTCCAGGGGCAGCAGGGCCAGCCTGGCCAGGCCCAGCAGCTCTGGAAGGCTGTCCAGCCGCGAGGCCTCCTCGTGCCGGACCCAGACCAGCGCTGCCTCCACCCGCGACCGCTCCGACCGGGTCTGCAGGGTCTCGTTAGCCAGGCATGCCACCAGCCGGCCCTTCTCCAGCAGTAGGAACTCCTCTCCCTGCTGCACTGCCTCAAAGTTCTCCAGCAGGAAGGCCCAGGCCTTGGCCACTACCTCTGGACAGCCGTGGAGCTCCCCGAACTCTAGAATCCCCAGGCAGTTGGTGGCATCGATCTGATTATGGAGGTACCGGCCGCACACAGCCCGCACTGCCTGGAACTGCAGCTGGCTGGAGGTGTGCATGAGCCCCTCCACGTTGCCCTGGTTGATGGTCAGCTTGCCGGTGTAGGCGAAGTCCAGCAGGGTGCTCAGCACATCCGGGTCCACGTCCTGCAGCTCCACCCGGGCCGCGATGCTCTCCACAAAGTCCCCAGAGAACATGGAGCGGAAGTAGGAGCTGCAGAGCGCCAGCACGCCGCGGTGGCAGGGGAAGTCACGGCCTCGAGCGCTCAGGGTGACGTCCACCAGTTTGGGGTGAGAGCAGAGGGAGCGCAGCCCGTCCAGGACGCTCTGGGCGTGGGTGGACTGGCAGAAGTCCAGGTCGTCCACGTTACGCACCATGGTGACACCGCCTGACCTTTGAACCTTGACCTGACTGTCTGGTTGCTGAGCGGGAGCTGAGCTTGGTGTCTACCTAGGGATGTGGGCCACAGAGAGGTCAAGTTATGGCAAGGGTGTCAATCTATGGAACGTATGTTGTTAAAACAGACAGTGGTTGTTGTGGGATTACAAACCACTGAAGTCTGGATTATTGGGAATCCTGCTTTATCATTCGCTGATCACAAAAGTTCAGTCATATTAGTACATCTGGACGGGTCAAACTAAAGAACATTTGAGGGAAACAGTATGGAAAATAGGTAGCAGACAAAGTCTGTCTTTCCTCCTTAAATAGCGGGTCAATTAGTTCTTATGTATTCTGTCATTATCACGAGTTAGTCATTTCCTACCTTTAGTTACAGTGGAACCTGTTCACAATGTTCTAATGACTTGCTACCAGTAAAGTCTGAGAACACGCATCAGGTTTCCACAACAACAACTTCTAGACATAAGGAATCAACTGTTATGCCTTCTGGACAAATGTGAAAAAAGCATGAAACAGATCAGAATAAGCCAAGTGTAACTTGTTAGAGGTCGAGTATTCAATCCTTATAGAATTATATAATTACAGTCTGTTTACTCACGGTCAGCGGTGTTCGTTTAGCTCCAGTCACAACTGAGGTTAGGATGTTTCTCATGACATCTATCTCATGAATGTATCTGGTTCTCATGAATTCACATTTCTTAACTTCAAAACAACCCCAAAATTGAAAAGAGAAATGACAGACTTACCAGAGATATAAACACAAGCAGTATTTGCTCATAATTCCGGTAAAAGGACCTTTTAATGTTTCAGGAGTTGGTTACAACAACATGCTGTTGGCAGTATGGCGAAAACCTTCTGCCAAGTCATTGGGACAGACCGCTTGTCTTTCAGCGGGCTATTTTTGGTCGCTCCAAAGCCAGGGGGACTCAAAGTCAGATTCCAACCAGCATGGTTTCACCCTGAACACCTGCTGTTAAAGGAACAGTCACAGGCAGTTCTGACTGGATAGGGAGGATGTCTCATGAATTCACTGATACCAGGGCAGACATGGACACACGACAATATCTGTCGTTAAGTAACATTGGCGGTGAGACGCTGTGCGCCTCATGTGTCGATGAGGGGCCAAGATGTGTGAGGTTATTAACGCTGGTTCACAACATAGCGCTATGTCTAACGTCACGGCTAAAGTAAACAACAGACTTGGCCACAACTGAGACAAGTTTCTGTGTTCATAAAAAAAAAAGTATGAAAAAAGTATGAAGAAAAAAAGACATTTTAGTATTTTCTTAATAGTTTATTGTCATAGTTGTTGAGCTCTTTACTCTACCCTCTTTGTCGGGGACTGTAAATGTTGAACACTATCTATATTCTTTTTATCTTACACATTGCAAAAACAGCTGAATATTCACACTCAGAAAAGACACATTTACAATACACCTAGCAATCCACCGTTTTCCAAAAACTTTATGTCAGCTGACTACAAATTATACAAAAATATCAAAAAAGATACAATAGATGAGCACTAATATTATTCAAAATCAAAAATCTCTGCCTCTTTCTCTTTCCAGAAAGCAAAACTCCGGTCGATGTACTTGCAGATCTCGTCGTTGCTGAAGCTGGAAATGTCAGTTCCTTTCTTCAGCAGGCTTTCGTCAGGGGTCGGCGTTTGAACGAAGACCTTGGGCACCTTCCTGACCTCTGGCAGCGAGTGTTTCTCCTGCACGCTCGTCTTACTCTCCCCCTCGGACTCAGGAGCATTACCGAAGAACTTCACCTTGAGGTCCTCAAAGCCGTCTTTCCACTCCCGGTTCCCGGACTCGATGTCCTGCACCACCGCCTTGTGGAAGTCCCTGACAGTCTCCCAGGTGAAGCGGCCCAGGTGGTCGAACACTTCGAAGCAGAGCAGGTGCCTGACCTTCCTCTCCTCCGCCGGCAGCTCCTGCTCCAGGATGTGGAAGTACCCCAACATGAAGAGATCCAGGGTCAGGGTGTCGTACTCCACGCAGGATCCGTCCACACGCGGCAGGAACTGTTCCGGGGAAAAGAGGGCCTGCTGTTTGTGGAGGCGGCGGACCTGTCTGGAGGGGACGCTGGAGGTCATGTTCCTCCAGTTGTTCATCATCTTGTTGACGGCGCTCCGCTGCTTGAAAAAGTGTCCCATGGAGCTGTTCTCCATCATCTTCTTGGTGGGAGAGCCTTCCGCGCTGTGCTTGCGCTCCACTCCTGTCTTCTCCCCGGCCACGCCCCCCTCCATGCTCGACTTCCTCTCGGCGGTGTCCCTGCTTTTCAGGGTCACAGTGTAGGCCGACTTCTTCCAGTGGCCGAGGAACAAGACCACGATGCGCTCCTTCCTCAGGCTGGTGGTCTCTCTGACGTTCACCACGTTCTCCTCGTAGTCTCCACCCGAGTCGCTGTTCTGCTCCCTGTGCTGCTCCTCCCCCCTCCCTCCCTCCTCCTTTTTCTCCTCATGCGTGGGAGGGGACAGAGGCGACTCACAGACCGTGTCCTCGGACAGAGACGAGCTCTCGCCCTCAAAGGTCGACTTCAGGTTCCTCACCGAGACGCCAAACTGCTGGATCTCGCTCTCGATCTTCTCGCGGCTCTCCCTGCGGCCCCGGTTGGAGGTCTGGCGCTCGGGGGTCTGACCGAACACCGTCACCAGGTCCGTGTTGGGCATCTTGCAGTACGGCTGGTCCGACAGGTTGGTCATGAGCAAGGACATGCTCTTCACGATGCCCGAGATGCGGTTGCACCACACCGGCAGCGAGAGCTCGGCTTTGACGTTGCCAAACTGTGCGTTGACTGAGATGTTGACGATGGGCGCTGGCAGGATGTGCCTAAGCTCCTCGGCCAGGCGGGACAGCTCCAGCTCGTAACCCTCACAGTTCTTCTGCATGGACACGTTCTGGATCTGGTTCTCCAGGTAGATGAGATCGTCCTCAGTCAGAAGCTCCCCAAACGGACCCAGGATGGCGTTGTGGGCCTGGGAGTACCTCCAGCTCACCTTGGCATACCTGCTCCCAGACTCCTGCCAAGGAGACCAACACTGGATCAACATACAGAACATTACCAGGGAGGATTTCTCTTCTGATACGTAATGGCGTGGTATGGAATAACCACAGGACCAACAACAGGCTTCTGCATTTTTAACTCCTCAGGGGGCTGATGCACAAGCGAGACACCACACAGCAGAGGAAGAGGAACCTCGAATCACCTCTGCTGCATCTCACCTTCCTGCGCTGGTCCTCCTCGTCCAGCAGCCGGGCCTGCAGCTGGCGCACCATCACCTGCCTCTTCCACTCTGCGATGGGCCTGCCACGCTCATCATGAGTGGGAACCAGGTAGTCGATGTCTGACAGGTTGGCCTCCTCCGTGGGCAGAACCACCATCTTGTTCTGTGGGAGGAACACCACTTCCTGTCAGTATCAAACCCTCCACTTCAGTTCACAGACAGGAAGACTTTGAAGAAGGAAAGTAAGATAGATGGCATGTAAAATGATCACAAAACACGATAAAAATACTTTGGGTTTAAGCCCTACCCACTTCTGGTTTCTATCTGAATACAGATCATTTGGGGGGTGAACAGATACAGATAATGGCATCTCTGTACACTCCTACTAGTTACTAAAGTACTTACGACTTGTCCAGTGAAAGTTTCCCCAATTCCTGATTCCTTCAGAGAGGTCATGGACTTGATATTGTTCAAGAGTTTCTTATCTCCCATGAGGCCTTTACAGTCACCCAACATCATCTTCTGAGGCAGGATGATAGATGTCTCTTCAGCAGGTTTGCCAAGCTACCGTAGTAAGACGGAACAGCCAGTTAGATTTGATGAACAGAATATAAACAGGATCAGATTGAACGTACTGACCTCTGGTGTTGCACTGATCCCTGACTTCAGAGAACAGATGGACTTCATATTAGTGAGAAGTTTTTTATCTCCAAGGAAACCTTTCTTGTCATCTAGCGTCACATTCCGAGTGGTCTCTGGAGCCGACTTGAAGATATATAGAGAAATATTTGTTAGCGTGGATGAACTGAATCTAAAGAATAGGATCTAAGGTGGAAAGTAGTTACCATTCGTCTTGCAAGAATGTCCCCAGTTCCTGATACCTTCAGAGAATTTATGGATTTCATACTGGTGAGAAGTTTTTTATCTCCCAGGAAACCTTCTTGGTGTGAGAGAGGGGGGGCTGTGGGATACCTGGCCTGGGCTGGCTCCTCAGACTCTGGTTGCTAGGACAACAAAAGAGCTTGTTACGCCTTGATATGAGAATGAGATGATGAAAAAGGATAAAACCGAATTTAAGTTTGTTTTTTTGGGGGTCGAAGTGTTCTTCCAACCTTCAAGCTCTCCATCTCTCTACCACGGATGTGACAGTCCCTTTGTGGGTCGCTAAGGCGATGGTAGTAGTCCCCTTTGCTGGTTTGCCAGGAGACAGCTGACCTCACTTCCTCCTCTGCGGGGTCTGTTTCCTCAATGGGCTGATCCGCAGCGAAGGGCTGTGCGACACAGGAGGAGAATGCACAGTCAAGCTCTGGAGGGAGAGTGAGACCCAGCTGGGTTAGAGCAGCACGTCCTGGGCTCAGGACAGAGCTGGCACAGGTTCACACCACCACAGGGAGGCTGAAGACATGGAAACATTTACAGCCCCCCCTTAATGAACCTGTAACATCCTAATGGACTCCATGCAGAATGCATATCAAATGTAGCTCTCCAAGGACAGCATTAAACACACGCACACACAACATCAAAGGCAGGGGCTGCTGCATGCTGCGTGCTGCAGCCTCCGTGAGGTGGTCCTCGCACGGCTCTTTGATGTCGAACACCAAATATGCTGTGACATCGCTCAAGCAGGGAGTAAACTTCCCAGAAGTTGTGTAATACATCACAGAAGTTGTGTAATACAATAACACGCAAACAGAGAACAGGGGGTTGAGGGTGGGTGGCGTGAGCGGGTGGAGCTGCGGGGAACCAAATCCCTCTGCGACCTTCTCCTAACAGCTCAGCGTCCTCGACCCCTCTGCTCATCTGAGGGTTTCATGAGCTGCATTTGGTTTTCATCAGCACCTTCTCCTAATCACGACCCAGACGTGCTAACAGCCTGCTGGTCTCTGCTGCTCTGATCCTCCCTTGCTCCAGGCTACACAGACAGGGAACAGCCAGAGCAGCTTAGAGATGAAGCCTCACTTGCAGTGTTGCAGACAAACAGGCCATCAGGAACCCCTCTCACACTGAGCTACCAAGGGTCCAGGCTTGTTTGGCCAACTGATTAATTGGCAGTGGGCAGCGGTATAGGCGAGAGTACATACAGGTACTGTAAATGTAGAGCCACTTAATTCTTCATGGATAAACAGCATTCCTACTTATTACCATCCACATTAGCTGTTAAGAGTATATACATGTTTTATCCGACACGATTACACCACTATCAACCTGTCCAGGTTTCCTAAAGAGAGGCCATTCTTTGACACACTAAATCAAGTCCAGTACAGCGAACCAGCGTTGTACGATCCCGATAAGGAGGTTTACAGTGACGGATGGCCACGTGGAATGTATACAGTAAGGTGAGAATCCCACATAGGGGCTTCCAGATGTAAATCCATGTCTTTCCCCACCTCAGTGATCTTCCAGGGTGCTGCTTCTTTACACTCAGGAGGAACAACTCACATCCATCCTGTGAACACAATTCATATGTTAACCACATAACTCCGTGGTTAGAACATTGGATTGAGGTCACAGGATCAAATCCCCCCTCTACCTCACTTTGGGTAAAAGCAGCTACTTAATGAATATATTTGTAGTAGCCTACTTTGCTATTATGATGTTATTACTGTCCAGCTGGTGATCCTAGCAGCTGGCATGTATGGATCTGATGAAGCTTGATTTCACCTAAATCTAAACTATTAAGGAAAGACCTCCAAGCACTGTCATCAAATCTGAATTATTTTAGCCGCAAAGCATTGATCTTATCTGGTGCGTCAGATGTTGTACAACCCCAATTCCAGAAAAGTTGGGACGTTGTGTAAAATAAAATAAAAAACAGAATACAATGATTTACAAATCTCATAAACCCATTATGTTATTCACAATAGAACATATGTTTAAACTGATGAAATGTACAATTTAAGGTAAAAAAAAATATGAAAAAATAAGGTAATTTTGAATTTGATGACAGCAACACGTCTCAGCAGCTGTTGAGCAGCAAGAATCCTATATCAGACACAAAAGGGACAACGTTCCTCTCCCACAACTCCAGCAACTGGTCTCCTCAGTTCCCAGACAGACACAGGCTGTTGTCCAGAGAAGAGGGGATGCTACACGGTGGTAAACGTAGCGCGGTCCCAACTTTTTTGAGACGTGTTGCTGCCATCATATTCAAAATTACCTTATTTTTTCCTTAAAATTGTACATTCCATTAGTTTAAACATTTGACATGTTTTAAATGTTATTTTGTGAATAACATAATGGGTTCATGAGATTTGTAAATCATTGTATTCTGTTGTTTATTTTATTTTACACAATGTCCCAACTTTTCTGGAATTGGGGTTGTAAGGGAGAGATAAGTTATGGTTCAATCCTAACACAATCCTAACCCTGACCATAAAACATTAAATATGCCTTTAATTTAAATGTTTTCAATTTCAAGTCAGATTATTAACGTGCTTTCTATTTAATATAGAGTAATAATGTAAATGTATTGGTGTATTTCATGATTTTGTGATTAACTGTGTGATGTCAGTATAAAAAACTCTAATATTCATTTAACAAGAAACACATGTCCTATTGAAGTAAACCCATACATGTAACAGCTACACAAAAAAACAACAGCACAACCCAGATCAAAAATGCTGAGACACAAACACAAACCAATCCAACCTTGAGCAGCACTCCCAACAGCCTACAGAGCAGACTGTGTGAGCAGCAGCAGTCTCCCCGGCGACTCAGCGATCCAGACAACTCCTCCGTTCCCGGGACAACACGAGTCTAGACTCGGGATCCAGTCTGTCGATCAGCCTCTTGCCGTTTGACACCCTCATCAACAATCGCTCGTCTCTGTCACTGACTACGACGGCGCCAGGCAATAAACAATAAACTCTGATCGGAGATTGCCGTTAATTATTAAGAGGTGGGATTGGGTGGCCGGTAATGTCACTAATGCAGGAACAAACCAATGTCCATGTTGTGGCACAGAGAGGTAACAGAGGGAGGCTGTCAAAGCAGCCAGAACAGAAACACTTTATCCTGAGAAACACTTTATCCTAAGAAACACCTTATCCTGAGAAACACTTTATCCTGAGGGTTACGGGGTTTTTTCCACTCACGGCCGGTGAGTGGAACGCTCCGCACAACGCCTCCGAGATTTCTAGACATTTGAAACGATGGGGGGGGAATGTGTGGTAGTTTCACCTGGTCCAGGGTTAGGGTTCACCTGGTCCATGGTTAGGGTGGGTCTCAGTGGGTTGACGTCTAGTTTAAGAGCATCTGTGAAACCCTTTGTGAAAATTTTGAAAAAGGAAAAAGGTTTGTTTCATGATGCGACTTTAATCAGATTTGAACTGAGATGTCTCTCACGTCAAGTGGAAAAAGCTGCCAATTACAGTAGGGGAGGTATGAGTTGATAGTCTGATAAAACTCCTGTTGACATTATGCCTGCAGCGATGAGGAGAGATAAGCAGCAGATCCTGTATCAGAGAAGCTCATTAGCGAGAATGAGCAGTTCTGAGGACACAGGCAGCTGTTGTGACAACTATCCACCGCATCCTGCAGGATCAGGTGGCACACACACGGGATGCACCTCCACAACCAACGTTTCACTTCCTCCAGTCTGAGCTCAACCAGCTGACCTGCATCCTCACAGGCAATACCCCGACCTCCGGGGAAACCAGGAGGAAACCAGATACAGCACAGAGGAAAACCAGGAGACCGGACACAGCTGAAACACTTTCCACCTTTTGCCAGTTTCTCAAACACAAATCACATTCAATATCCGAGACTGAAAACAGAGAAATCATAATTCATTTAGAAGATGTTAGATGTTATCCAAAGTGAAGTACAGATGGGGATTCAAACCTGCGACCTCTGGATGCACTGTCAAATCTCCACCACTGACCAACACCCAAGCCCTGGATTTATCCTTTTGATCGCCTGACACATTTGGAGGCAGAAGAGAGATGGAGAGAGTGAGACGGGTTAGTGATGGAGAGAGTGAGACAGGTGAGTGATGGAGACAGTGAGACAGGTGAATGATGGAGATAGTGAGACAGGTGAGTGATGGAGAGAGTGAGACAGGTGAGTGATGGAGAGAGTGAGACAGAGCCTCCCCAGTAGTGATAAACTCAGCTCCGCTTCATCAAAGGCTGTGTGATTCTACCAAGATGAATCTCTGGGGCTGGAAGCTCTCTGTGATGTGAGAGATGATGAGGGTTTAACCAGAAACAGCCAGGGCCCCTCGGTTCTGTAGCCAGGCTGAGCTGAGAAGAGACAGGCTCTGTCCTTACTGCCCTCTAGTGGACACAATCAGCTTCATATCCGAGTTGTTCTCCCCCCCCCCCATAAGATTGAGCTCTCTCCCATCCAGCCGCTGGTAGACTTCACGGCCTGTTTACAGGCTTTGTTATTGACAGACAGCTTGGTCTTTTTGACCAACAACTGAGACAATGACAACCCAACTGGAAGAGGATCTGTGAGTAGATGATATATATATATATTATATATACACATTACTGCTATGTACAGTACATGGAGGCCAGCTTAAGGACGATCCAAGCTTTTCTGGAAACAACAGCCCTGCTTACAGAAACTTGTGTCATTTCCAAGTGCTTGTTGTGAATGGAGAGGGGAAGTTGTAGATGAGTGTAAAATAAACCCGGCGTCGCCAGCTGTTTATTTGATTGCAGCTGTTTGAGAGAGGCACTGAGAGAGGCACTGAGAGAGGCAGTGAGAGAGCCGTGCACAGGGAGGGCGACCTTCTCTGGGAACAAACCAGACATGTGAAGCCAAGCACGCAACTCTCTGGACGCAGTCCCAAACAATCCATTAGAGTCACAGTAAGGACATGAGGCTGTCGTGCCGACACTGGAGAAGCGGTCGAATGCTACAAAGTGCGATTGAAGCTTGCGAACATGCCAGAACACCACCAGAAATTTGATTAAAATATGACACTTTCACCTCTGTGCTGCAGAACAGGAAGTTACTTGGGATAGGAAATCCTTCGCTGTCAAGTGACAAACAGGAAGTAAATATATTGTGTTAAAACACAAAACTTAGACAGCAGCCTGGACTCGTCTCAGACAGAGAGGGCCTAAACCCTGACAGACTGCATCTCTAATTTTGAGTTGCAGAGTAACATAATACTGTAGATTCTACCACACACAGACACTGGAGTGCTCACTTTGAGTGACAGACTTGTCACTTCCAAGCTCTGGAAAATAACATGACACACAATCAAACGAGTGTTTGAAGCCAGTGACATCCTGCTCCCCAGGCTGAGTGGAGGGATAGAGTTGCCCGCTTCCAGGCATCAGAACGGTGAAAACGCTGAAACCGAAGCCTGCAGATCTCGTAACCCCACCGGCCCCAGGCCCTCCACCTGAGCCACTACAGAGAGGTAACCGATAGGCCCTCCTCTCCCAGCAGATCCAGCCACATCCCACAGCCAAGCAACCCCGCGGCTAATTAGCTCTCCACTAAGGAGGGAGGGAGGGAAGGGGGTAGGTAGAGGAGGGAGGGAAAGAGGGAGAAATAGAGAGGGTGATAATGAGGGAGCAAGGGAGGATTACTCGAGGTATAGCCTAGCAGACTCCCACTCATCCTCAAATAAAAGATATGAACACTTCTCTCCCCTCCTCACCTCTTCTTTCCCCTCCTCTCCTGTCCTCTCGCCTGTCTCTCTGTGTAAGTCCAAAGGGATATTCCTAGCATGTGGCTAACAGGTTAATGAGGGTCAGTTTGTTGACAGATCGGTCTGAGAAAGATTTTCTCTTTTCTTTTTTTTTGCTTGTTCCGCTTTTCCCATGAGAGAATCGGTTCATCTGTTTTTCATCTGGCTGTATAATAACATGGAAAATAGGGAAAAAAGATTCTGTTGCAAATCAATGAACCAACATTCGATGTTTCCAAGAACAGAGATGTGTCTCTCAGGTCTGCGTCTTGTGATTAAGATCGTCTGTGCTTTCAGGACGAGGCTAGGTGCAAAAGGTGTCAGCCCTGCAATATTAACAATCCAGATTAAGGAGCGTCTTGCTTACCAACACAATACAAAAGAGTCTCAGAGTGTTCTCATCTGCAACTGAACCGGTCCGTCATCTCCAGGACACAGGCTTAGCAGCACCTGGCCTCCCCCCCACAGCCTCCTACCCTCAGCCTCCCACCCACAGCCTCCCACCCACAGCCTCCCACCCTCAGCCTCCCTGAGCACCTGGCCTCCCACCCTCAGCCTCCCTCACTCACGTCTCTCTCAGACTGACAGGTGAAGTTGAAAGGAAAACCGGTCAGAGAAACTTCTCTCTCTCCTTCCCTCTCTCTCTCTTCCTCCCTCTCTTGGTACCAGGGCTAGGGTAGCTAGCAGGGTGACAGGATGTCTAGGGACTCGGTACCAAGGCTAGCTAGCATGGTGTAGCTAGCATGGTGTAGCTAGCATGGTGTAGCTAGCAGGTGTAGCTAGCAGGGTGTAACTAACAGGCTGTAGCTAGCAGGGTGTAACTAACAGGGTGTAGCTAGCATGGTGTAGCTAGCAGGGTGTAACTAACAGGGTGTAGCTAGCAAGGTGTAACTAACAGGGTGTAGCTAGCAGGGTGTAGCTAGCATGGTGTAGCTAGCAGGGTGTAGCTAGCAGGGTGTAGCTAGCAGGGTGTAGCTAGCACGGTGTAGCTAACAGGGTGTAGCTAGCAGGGTGTAGCTAGCAGGGTGTAGCTAGCAGGGTGGAGGGAGCTCACACATCTCTCGGCCATGCGCAGGACACTGGCACAGTCGTAGTGCCCGTTGTACTCGGCCAGGTCAGCTGCAGTGAAGCCATCGATGTCCTGCACAGACGCCTCCACCTGATTGGCTAACAAGATCCTGCAGCACTGGGGAGGGGGAAACAGAGCCAAACAACATTAAAATAAGTTTACATTCACAATTATTTCTTATATTATATTTACAGTATGTACATAACATACTATATTGTAGGGAATTCCAACCCTGTTCCTCGAGAGCTACCGTCTTGTAGGGTTTTACAGAAGTGGACTACAGGACTGTAGTTCTACAGGAACAAGGAGAGTTCTGCTGGATGACAGGTGACACGGCGTACCTCCAGTTCCCCGTGTTCGGCAGCGTCGTGCAGGGGTGTTCCTCCCCAGCGGTCCCTGGAGAGGACGGCCCCCATGCGGAGCAGCCTCTCCAGCACGCGGTGGTGACCCCCGCAGGCGGCAAAGTGCACTGCGGTGGTGCCCTCCTGGTCCTGGCTGGAGACACTCAGCTCTGTGAAGTTGGCCTACCAGGGAGAGGACATGGGGATCAGACTGAGCACAGTTGGCCTACCAGAGAGAGGACATGGGGATCAGACTGAGCACAGTTGGCCTACCAGGGAGAGGACATGGGGATCAGACTGAGCACAGTTGGCCTACCAGAGAGAGGACATGGGAATCAGACTGAGCACAGTTGGCCTACCAGAGAGAGGACATGGGGATCAGACTGAGCACAGTTGGCCTACCAGAGAGAGGACATGGGGATCAGACTGAGCACAGTTGGCCTACCAGGGAGAGGACATGGGGATCAGACTGAGCACAGTTGGCCTACCAGAGAGAGGACATGGGGATCAGACTGAGCACAGTTGGCCTACCAGAGAGAGGACATGGGGATCAGACTGAGCACAGTTGGCCTACCAGGGAGAGGACATGGGGATCAGACTGAGCACAGTTGGCCTACCAGAGAGAGGACATGGGGATCAGACTGAGCACAGTTGGCCTACCAGGGAGAGGACATGGGGATCAGACTGAGCACAGTTGGCCTACCAGAGAGAGGACATGGGGATCAGACTGAGCACAGTTGGCCTACCAGGGAGAGGACATGGGGATCAGACTGAGCACAGTTGGCCTACCAGAGAGAGGACATGGGGATCAGACTGAGCACAGTTGGCCTACCAGAGAGAGGACATGGGGATCAGACTGAGCACAGTTGGCCTACCAGAGAGAGGACATGGGGATCAGACTGAGCACAGTTGGCCTACCAGAGAGAGGACATGGGGATCAGACTGAGCACAGTTGGCCTACCAGAGAGAGGACATGGGGATCAGACTGAGCACAGTTGGCCTACCAGAGAGAGGACATGGGGATCAGACTGAGCACAGTTGGCCTACCAGGGAGAGGACATGGGGATCAGACTGAGCACAGTTGGCCTACCAGGGAGAGGACATGGGGATCAGACTGAGCACAGTTGGCCTACCAGGGAGAGGACATGGGGATCAGACTGAGCACAGTTGGCCTACCAGAGAGAGGACATGGGGATCAGACTGAGCACAGTTGGCCTACCAGGGAGAGGACATGGGGATCAGACTGAGCACAGTTGGCCTACCAGGGAGAGGACATGGGGATCAGACTGAGCACAGTTGGCCTACCAGAGAGAGGACATGGGGATCAGACTGAGCACAGTTGGCCTACCAGAGAGACGACATGGGGATCAGACTGAGCATAGTTGGCCTACCAGAGAGAGGACATGGGTATCATACTGAGCACAGTTGGCCTACCAGAGAGAGGACATGGGGATCAGACTGAGCACAGTTGGCCTACCAGAGAGAGGACATGGGGATCAGACTGAGCACAGTTGGCCTACCAGAGAGAGGACATGGGGATCAGACTGAGCACAGTTGGCCTACCAGAGAGAGGACATGGGGATCAGACTGAGCACAGTTGGCCTACCAGAGAGAGGACATGGGGATCAGACTGAGCACAGTTGGCCTACCAGGGAGAGGACATGGGGATCAGACTGAGCACAGTTGGCCTACCAGAGAGAGGACATGGGGATCAGACTGAGCACAGTTGGCCTACCAGAGAGAGGACATGGGGATCAGACTGAGCACAGTTGGCCTACAAGGGAGAGGACATGGGGATCAGACTGAGCACAGTTGGCCTACCAGAGAGAGGACATGGGGATCAGACTGAGCACAGTTGGTCTACCAGAGAGAGGACATGGGGATCAGACTGAGCACAGTTGGCCTACCAGAGAGAGGACATGGGGATCAGACTGAGCACAGTTGGCCTACCAGAGAGAGGACATGGGGATCAGACTGAGCACAGTTGGCCTACCAGAGAGAGGACATGGGGATCAGACTGAGCACAGTTGGCCTACCAGAGAGAGGCCTACCAGAGAGAGGACATGGGGATCAGACTGAGCACAGTTGGCCTACCAGAGAGAGGACATGGGGATCAGACTGAGCACAGTTGGCCTACCAGAGAGAGGACATGGGGATCAGACTGAGCACAGTTGGCCTACCAGAGAGAGGACATGGGGATCAGACTGAGCACAGTTGGCCTACCAGAGAGAGGACATGGGGATCAGACTGAGCACAGTTGGCCTACCAGAGAGAGGACATGGGGATCAGACTGAGCACAGTTGGCCTACCAGAGAGAGGCACATGGCCTACCAGGAGAGGACATGGGGATCAGACTGAGCACAGTTGGCCTACCAGAGAGAGGACATGGGGATCAGACTGAGCACAGTTGGCCTACCAGGCAGAGGACATGGGGATCAGACTGAGCACAGTTGGCCTACCAGAGAGAGGACATGGGGATCAGACTGAGCACAGTTGGCCTACCAGGGAGAGGACATGGGGATCAGACTGAGCACAGTTGGCCTACCAGAGAGAGGACATGGGGATCAGACTGAGCACAGTTGGCCTACCAGGGAGAGGACATGGGGATCAGACTGAGCACAGTTGGCCTACCAGAGAGAGGACATGGGGATCAGACTGAGCACAGTTGGCCTACCAGAGAGAGGACATGGGGATCAGACTGAGCACAGTTGGCCTACCAGAGAGAGGACATGGGGATCAGACTGAGCACAGTTGGCCTACCAGAGAGAGGACATGGGGATCAGACTGAGCACAGTTGGCCTACCAGAGAGAGGACATGGGGATCAGACTGAGCACAGTTGGCCTACCAGGGAGAGGACATGGGGATCAGACTGAGCACACACACACAGAGACCATGGGGAGACCAGTGGGGAGACTAGGGTGCAGTCCAGGGGGAGGGCCACTCACCAGCCAGACCACCACAGCGAGGTGGCCCATGTGTGCAGCGGCATGCAGGCCTGTCATACCGTCCCTGGCCCTGCGCTGCACATCCGCTCCACAGTCCCTCACCAGGTACTCCACCACGTGCAGACGACCCTCCTGACACGCCAGGTAGAGGGGCGTGGCTCCCAGGGCTGTCTGGCGTTCCACACACCTGTCAGGTGGGGGGGAAAGGGTGACTACTGGGGAGGGAGTTTCACGTTTAAATTCTTAGCAACTGTTATGCAACACAGAGGTCGAAAGGTCAGCATCAACTCTCTTCTGTACATGTTGAGCTCTGGTGTGCCCACTCTGTGTCACGGACATGGGACAGACATAGTGCCAGCCTGCATTATTCAGGCACTGCTGATGGTCACATGTGATGCTGTGACCCTGTCCGTGTCACGCAAATACACCTCCTTCCTTCCGGTAACCCAGAGGGGCTGACTGTGTGAGAACCTGACATGAGCGGAGAGCCATCCAGGCCTGACGGTCTCTGTTACAGGAGGAGGGGGGAGAGGAGGGGGGAGAGGAGGGGAGGGGAGGGGGGAGGGGAGGGGAGGGGAGAGAGGAGAGGAGGGAGGGGAGGGGAGGGGAGAGGGGAGAGGAGAGGAGAGGAGGGGAGGGGAGGGGAGGGGAGGGGAGGGGAGGGGGGAGAGGAGGGGAGGGGAGAGGGGAGAGGGGAGAGGGGAGAGGGGAGAGGAGGGGAGGGGAGGGGAGGGGAGGGGAGGGGGGAGAGGGGAGAGGAGGGGAGGGGAGGGGGGAGGGGAGAGGGGAGAGGAGGGGAGGGGAGGGGAGGGGGGAGGGGAGAGGGGGGGTAGAGGAGGGGAGGGGAGAGGGGAGAGGAGGGGGGAGGGGAGAGGAGGGGAGGGGGGAGGGGAGAGGAGGGGGGAGAGGAGGGGAGGGGAGGGGAGAGGAGGGGGGAGGGGAGAGGAGGGGAGGGGGGAGAGTAAAGGGCTTTCTGGTGAAAAGGTGGATTCTTCATTAATACTTATTTTGGTGGTTCTTCAAACTCTGAAAGTGTTACATGAACATGCCAGAGTATCTGGAAAAGGCAGAAACTTAAAAAACACAAAATAAAAACACTACACAAGCAAATATTAGTCAAAATCAAGTGATGAGTTGAAATCAATGGGGTGTAACTAAAAAAAGAGTTTAGTTACACTTTGAAAGTCTTGAATTCTGGCCTAACCCAGATCGGTCTCCAGTGTTTCCCATTCTGATTAGCAGTAAAACCCCCGGGGTAGTTCGATATGTGGGTCATGCTGCCCTGCCCTATTCTCTCCAGATCCTCTTCTCTTTAATTAGACCCAGGTCTAGTGGCACTGTCACGGTGCCCTCACACACACGCTGGGTGGAGAGATCTCTGCTGTTTCAGTGGGGCACGGATGGCTGAAGCTTGAGTGTGTGTGGATCTGTGTGTGTGTGTGTGTGTGAGTTCCCCATGCTCTGAGGATCATATGTCACGTCACCCAGGACCAGGTTAGAGTCACAGGATATCCCCAGGTTAGAGTCACAGGATATCCCCAGGCTTTCTCTGTGGGTCACAGGAGTCATGCAAGGAGTAAACATGCCCCTAATCCTGGAGAGACACTCTAGTCCTCAAAACAAACAGATCTAAAGGTGTCTGGATTATTATCAACTGTGGCTTCTTTTACCATCTTGAATATGACGTCTTCACCAGACACTAGTTATGGATGATCTCTGCTATATGTTCTACATTCATGAAAGAAAAGGAGAGAGAGAGAAAGAGAGAGAGAGAAAGGGAGAGAGAGAGAGGGAGCGAGAGAGAGCGAGAGCGAAAGGGAGAGAGAGAGAGAGAGATAGGGAGGGGCGGCTGTTACCCAGGGGCCTGGTGCAGCAGTAGTTTCAGACAGGTCAGGTTGCCCATGGCAGCAGCGTAGTGGGCAGGGACAGCCCCGCACAACGTCTCCGCCTCGGCCACGCCCCCGGCAGACAGCAGCCAATGAACGACTTCCGTCCGGCCGAATCGTGCCGCCAGGTGCAGAGCTGTGTTACCTGCCACATCTCGGTCCTGAAACACAGGAACCATGACAGTCTGGAGAACACAGAGGAACCATGACAGTCTGGAGAACACAGAGGAACCATGACAGATACATTTCACCTCCAGACCAACCCCCCCCCCCCTCCCCCAGACTGACCTCCAGGCTGCAGCCTCCCTCCCTCCCCCCAGACTGACCTCCAGCCTCCCTCCCTCCCCCCACACTGACCTCCAGCCTCCCTCCCTCCCCCAGACTGACCTCCAGCCTCCCTCCCTCCCCCAGACTGACCTCCTTCCCCCCCCCCAGACTGACCTCCAGCCTCCTTCCCCCCCCCAGACTGACCTCCAGCCTCCCTCCCTCCCCCCACACTGACATCCAGCCTCCCTCCCTCCCCCCAGACTGACCTCCAGCCTCCCTCCCTCCCCCCACACTGACCTCCAGCCTCCCTCCCCCCAGACTGACCTCCAGCCTCCCTCCCCCCACACTGACCTCCAGCCTCCCTCCCTCCCCCCAGACTGACCTCCAGCCTCCCTCCCTCCCCCCACACTGACCTCCAGCCTCCCTCCCTCCCCCCAGACTGACCTCCAGCCTCCCTCCCTCCCCCCACACTGACCTCCAGCCTCCCTCCCTCCCCCCAGACTGACCTCCAGCCTCCCTCCCTCCCCCAGACTGACCTCCTTCCCCCCCCCCCAGACTGACCTCCAGCCTCCTTCCCCCCCCCAGACTGACCTCCAGCCTCCCTCCCTCCCCCCACACTGACATCCAGCCTCCCTCCCTCCCCCCCAGACTGACCTCCAGCCTCCCTCCCTCCCCCCACACTGACCTCCAGCCTCCCTCCCTCCCCCCAGACTGACCTCCAGCCTCCCTCCCTCCCCCCACACTGACCTCCAGCCTCCCTCCCTCCCCCCAGACTGACCTCCAGCCTCCCTCCCTCCCCCCACACTGACCTCCAGCCTCCCTCCCTCCCCCCAGACTGACCTCCAGCCTCCCTCCCTCCCCCCACACTGACCTCCAGCCTCCCTCCCTCCCCCCAGACTGACCTCCAGCCTCCCTCCCTCCCCCCACACTGACCTCCAGCCTCCCTCCCTCCCCCCAGACTGACCTCCAGCTTCCCTCCCTCCCCCAGACTGACCTCCTTCCCCCCCCCCCCAGACTGACCTCCAGCCTCCTTCCCCCCCCCAGACTGACCTCCAGCCTCCCTCCCTCCCCCCACACTGACATCCAGCCTCCCTCCCTCCCCCCAGACTGACCTCCAGCCTCCCTCCCTCCCCCCACACTGACCTCCAGCCTCCCTCCCTCCCCCCAGACTGACCTCCAGCCTCCCTCCCTCCCCCCACACTGACCTCCAGCCTCCCTCCCTCCCCCCAGACTGACCTCCAGCCTCCCTCCCTCCCCCCACACTGACCTCCAGCCTCCCTCCCCCCAGACTGACCTCCAGCCTCCCTCCCTCCCCCCACACTGACCTCCAGCCTCCTTCCCTCCCCCCAGACTGACCTCCAGCCTCCCTCCCTCCCCCCACACTGACCTCCAGCCTCCCTCCCTCCCCCAGACTGACCTCCAGCCTCCCTCCCTCCCCCCACACTGACCTCCAGCCTCCCTCCCCCAGACTGACCTCCAGCCTCCCTCCCCCCAGACTGACCTCCAGCCTCCCTCCCTCCCCCACACTGACCTCCAGCCTCCCTCTCTCCCCCCACACTGACCTCCAGCCTCCCTCCCTCCCCCAGACTGACCTCCAGCCTCCCTCCCCCCCCCAGACTGACCTCCTTCCCCCCCCCCAGACTGACCTCCAGCCTCCCTCCCTCCCCTAGACTGACCTCCAGCCTCCCTCCCCCCACACTGACCTCCAGCCTCCTTCCATCCCCCAGACTGACCTCCAGCTTCCCTCCCTCCACCCAGACTGACCTCCAGCCTCCCTCCCCCCAGACTGACCTCCTTCCCCCCTGCCCAGACTGACCTCCAGCCTCCCTCCCTACCCCAGACTGACCTCCAGCCTCCCTCCCTCCCCCCACACTGACATCCAGCCTCCCTCCCTCCCCCCAGACTGACCTCCAGCCTCCCTCCCTCCCCCCACACTGACCTCCAGCCTCCCTCCCTCCCCCCAGACTGACCTCCAGCCTCCCTCCCTCCCCCCACACTGACCTCCAGCCTCCCTCCCTCCCCCCAGACTGACCTCCAGCCTCCCTCCCTCCCCCCACACTGACCTCCAGCCTCCCTCCCTCCCCCCAGACTGACCTCCAGCCTCCCTCCCTCCCCCCACACTGACCTCCAGCCTCCCTCCCTCCCCCAGACTGACCTCCAGCCTCCCTCCCTCCCCCCACACTGACCTCCAGCCTCCCTCCCTCCCCCAGACTGACCTCCAGCCTCCCTCCCTCCCCCCAGACTGACCTCCAGCCTCCCTCCCTCCCCCACACTGACCTCCAGCCTCCCTCTCTCCCCCCACACTGACCTCCAGCCTCCCTCCCTCCCCCAGACTGACCTCCAGCCTCCCTCCCTCCCCCAGACTGACCTCCTTCCCCCCCCCCCAGACTGACCTCCAGCCTCCCTCCCTCCCCCAGACTGACCTCCAGCCTCCCTCCCCCCACACTGACCTCCAGCCTCCTTCCACCCCCCAGACTGACCTCCAGCCTCCCTCCCTCCCCCCAGACTGACCTCCAGCCTCCCTCCCTCCACCCAGACTGACCTCCAGCCTCCCTCCCTCCCCCCAGACTGACCTCCTTCCCCCCCGCCCAGACTGACCTCCAGCCTCCCTCCCCCCACACTGACCTCCAGCCTCCCTCCCTCCCCCAGACTGAACTCCAGCCTCCCTCCGCCCAGACTGACCTCCAGCCTCTCTCCCTCCCCCAGACTGACCTCCAGCCTCCCTCCCCCCAGACTGACCTCCAGCCTCTCTCCCTCCCCCAGACTGACCTCCAGCCTCCTTCCCCCCCCCAGACTGACCTCCAGCCTCCCTCCCTCCCCCCAGACTGACCTCCAGGCTGCAGCCTCCCTGCTGCACCAGCCACTCCAGCTCTCGGGCGTGTCCCGTGGTGGCGGCATCATGGGCAGGGGTGGCCCTGTTCCGGGCTCGGGGGTCCGGCCGCATCCCCAGCTCCTCCACCAGGAGGCGCAGCACCTCCAGACGTCCACAGCGCGCTGCGTGGTGCAGAGGCCCCGCCCCCTGGAGGTCGGTGATGTCCGGGGAGACGCCCCCGGAGGTAGCAAGCCCCCGCAGCACAGACAGGTCCCCACAGGCAGCTGCTTGCAGGGCCTGGTGGAGCACCATCCTCAGTCAGGAGACAGGTGGCTGAGCGGTTAGGGAATCGGGCTAGTAATCTGAAGGTTGCGAGTTCGATTCCCGGCCGTGTCAAATGACGCTGTGTCCTTGGGCAAGGCACTTCACCCTACTTGCCTCGGGGGGAATGTCCCTGTACTTACTGTAAGTCGCTCTGGATAAGAGCGTCTGCTAAATGACTAGATGTAAATCCTCACTGTGCTGCTCACTGTGCTGCTCTCACTGTGCTCCTCCTGTGCTGCTAACCGTGCTCCTCTCATTGTGCTCCTCCTGTGCTGCTCACTGTGCTCCTCACTGTGCTGCTCTCACTGTGCTGCTCACTGTGCTGCTCACTGTGCTCCTCCTGTGCTGCTCTCACTGTGCTGCTCACTGTGCTGCTCTCACTGTGCTGCTCACTGTGCTGCTCACTGTGCTGCTCTCACTGTGCTGCTCACTGTGTTGCTCACTGTGCTGCTCACTGTGCTGCTCAAAGGACAACTGGAGGATCCTGTCCCAGGCAGCACTCTCTCATACACATGGTCTCATACACACACTCTCTCATACACATGGTCTCATACACACACTCTCTCATACACATGGTCTCATACACACACTCTCTCATACACATGGTCTCATACACATGGTCTCATACACACTCTCACACATATACACCTCCTCTCCGGCAGGTAAGCGACACCGTGGTGGCGAACAGCTGGCAGCTGGGGGGCCGGGGTGCTGGGCGGAGGGTCAGAGCCAGTGAGTCAGAAAGGTAATGACAGACGGGTAGAGACACAAAGCCGTGCTCTTCGCAGCCCGCCGCCCTCTTTGTGCTGAGCGCACGCTGGCACACGCACCGCTGACCAGACGTGAGCCGCCACGGAAACCAGAGTAACGGGAGCCGGCCGCGGCCAGGCCCTGCGGATTACAGCCAGCGATATACATTAACAGCTTTTTAAAAAATTCATCTTGATCTTTTAAGGGCAAAGGGAATGGTCACTAGGTATAATCCGGGAGATTACAACTCACCTGGGATTAAGACAAATCGCTCTTTAACACATGAATGACAGTAAAACAAAAGGGAAATGCCACTAGGTTTTATTACAGTAGATCAGATCAACATGTTTCCTTCTGTCTAAAGTCCTCAGTGACCCGTCCTGGGTGACTCAGAGGCCGTGAGGATGCAGGTAACGAGCGCTCTGTACCACCACCCCTCCGCCCACATCAGTCAGGTAGCAGCCTGGCTGTTTGCACCCGTCATGACTACCATGTCCTCCTGAGCAGGCGTCAGGAAGCACACACATCTCAACATCCTTCACAGAGGAATGTCATTCATTTCAAAATATTTACGTTTCAATAATTGATTCACTCACATCCATTGTGCAAAGTGCACCTTTGTATGCACTTTAGTTTATAAAAACTCTCAAAAAAGTGTTAGATAAATGCTTTCTTGTAATTGTATTCATGGAAGTGCAGATGCCCTGCACTGTGACCTTGCTTTATTTAACACACACAATGTCTAGGTATGTAACTACTGTATATACAGTATGGCTCCATTACTATTGGAAATACTGGCAGATACTTGGGCATGAGTGATTAGCATCACCCCAGCACAGTAACCCATGGATCAGACCCGTAACCACCAACAGGGCAGCAAAACAAGTGCTCCTCATCTCCTATTTACAGCACGTGTGACGGTGACGTCGTCATCCCAACATGGAGGCCAGCTCCAGCGTTGTCACGGCAGCCCTCAGGTCCTGCACCGCCTGCTCCACCTCCTCCCTCGACGTGTTTCTGCCCACGCTCAGGCGCACGGCGTTGGAAGCCACCTCCGGAGGAACGCCACAGCTCAGCAGGATGTGGGAGGGCCTGAACACACACACACACCACACAGACACCACACACACACACACACACACACAGCAGGATTTAGGGAGACACAGGTTACGATGGTGTGGTGGTGTAGTAATGCCGGTGAGGCCAGTGTGATAACCATGGTGTGGTCAGACTGGTAGTATCAGTGTGGTGATGCAGGGAGGATGTTATACTGGGAAGGTAGTGGTTATGGGTGTGCTGCAGGGGAAACGTCCTCTTACCTGTCTCCTCTGTTTGTGTGACAGGCAGCTCCCACACTGGCGAGCAGCCTCTTACAGCTGGATAACACCTTCCTACCTGGGGGGAGGGAAGAGAGAGGAGGGAGGGAGAGAGGGGACAGGTGTAAATAATTCAGAGCTAGTTGTTTACAAGCTGCCCTGCTGGGGCAGGTCACGACCTCCCTGGGACCAGACTGGGAGCGGGGCTGGAGGACACTGAAACACACCAATCACAATGCAGGAAGCAAGGTTGGGGTCATGACCCGACTCACCCTCCAATCCGGGGCCCAGGATGGAAACGTTACACGTGTTGGGAAGACACTCGGAGCCGGGGAAGAGGCTGTTGAAATGGAGCTTGCTCTCCCCAAACACAGCCTGATCACACAAACACAGCCTGGTCACACAAACAGGATGTCAACTCAACGTGAGGCTGATACGAAATGATGTACTAGGCTAACAGGAAATTATGTCATGAGTGTCTCACCTTGAGTCTCTGCTCCAGGTAGAGTCTGGTGCTGAGCATGTGGCTGCTGTATCCAGGCAGGTTGGTGTTCACCAGCTCTGCAGCCTAACAACCCAACAACACAGCTTACCCACGAGCATGTCCAACATGCAGCACTACAGAGCCCTTCAGCTTGGCGTGTTGCTAGCTAGACCCTGGGCAGCCAGGCCAGGAAGAGCTGGCTACAGCAGAGGACCTACCTTTCCCAGGCCAGCGATCATTGCTGTGTTCTCAGTTCTGGAAGAGAAAACAAGAGTCCTTCAAGACTCAGTCAGACATCACAGTTTCCTCTGCTGCTCATTCTTAACCCTCAGCTTGCTGTATACATGGGTGGTAGGTGTTCTAAGCTGTTACGATGGTAAAAGTATGGTAGTAAAAGTCTGGCACCATAGCTGGTCTACATTGCAGGAGTGCTGTATGCGATGGCTGTTCTACGTTGTGTTAGATGTACATGGCAGCTGATGAATGATGAAACAGAAGAGGCTCAAGCTGGCATGAACGCTACCCAGGTCTGAAGCTTCTCTCCTGGCCTCCTCCAAACAGCAGGGGGTACAGCGGGGCGGAGCTCCCGGGGCCGTTCACATACAGGGCTCCAATCCGGGGACCGTAGAACTGCAACAGACACCAGCCCTCCTAGGGTTACATCCACCAATCACAGCGTCTGAATCTCATATCTGGGTAAACATGCCTTTTTGCCGCCTGACATGACGAGCAGCGGAGTGGGAGCCAGTCTGAAAGGGACAGCACTTTCTGTTCTCTGTCATCCTCTCTGTCATCCTCACACAGCCAGTGAGAGCTGCTGACCTTGTGACCCACGATGGTGAGATAATCCACTTCCAGGTCGCGGGCGTCCACAGGCACCTTTCCTATAGTCTGGGCTGCGTCCGTGTGAAGAAGTATTCTGGGATACTGGTGCCGTTGCTTGTTGAGGGCGCGTACCTTCTGACCAAGCTCTTTGATTGGCTGAGGAGGAGGGGCGGGGACAATATGACAGATGATGTTTTAGTACGTTATATAATCCTGCTCTTCTCACAATCAAGACTGTCTGGTCTCCCCTGTCTGGTCTCCCCTGTCTGGTCTCCCCTGTCTGGTCTCTCCTGTCTGGTCTCTCCTGTCTGGTGTCCCCTGTCTGGTCTCTCCTGTCTGGTCTCTCCTGTCTGGTCTCTCCTGTCTGGTCTCCCCTGTCTGGTCTCTCCTGTCTGGTCTCCCCTGTCTGGTCTCTCCTGTCTGGTCTCACCATCAGGACCCCCGTCTCGTTGTTGGCCATCATGACGGAGATGAGGCAGGTGGAGGGACGCACGGCGGCCATGACAGCCTCCACCTCCACCTGGGCCGTCACCTTGGAGACTGGCACAAACGTCACATCTGTGGCAGAAACCAAGCGAGGATTTTAGAGCCACCGTCAGGGATTCAAAAAAGACAACTTGAAGATGTAAAGAACAAGACAGAAAGTATCTCAAGTGTTATTTTCGGCAGCTACGACCACTGGTGTACTAACTTTCATAAACCGAGGGTTTGTGTCCAGCCTGAACAGTCACAACACGGGTAGCATGGACCCACCTGCCCTGCCCTCCTTCTGCAGGTGGTTGGCGGTCAGGGTCACCGAGTCGTGCTCCACGCTGGAGGTGATGATGTGGGGGACGTCTGGGGCCCCGTTGAGGAGCCGTCTCCCCCCCACAGACAGCTCCTCCTCCCTGCAGCTCCTGTTGAAGTGCTCCACAGCCGTGTGGAACACCAGGCTGTTGGCCTGGAAGGTAAGAGGATCACACGTCACTGACCAGGTAAAACCCAACGCTGCCCTGCACAGGACACGCTGGACTGAAAGAAATAACAGATAAGAATAGTGACTTAAAGCTAAATGATGTTCTGATAGTGTCAGTGAAGCTGTGTTATGTCTTGCACACCTCTGTTCCTCCTGAGGTGAAGATGATGTCCTCTGTGCTGCCGCCCACCATGCGGGCAACATCCTCTCTGGCCTGGTTGATCACCTGCTTGGCTTTTACACCTGGGGCGAAAAACCAAGATGTGGATCACATCAAACTAGTCAGGCAGGGTTCTGAAATGAACACCTGGACATAGTAGAGGGATGCAGTGATTAACCGATTCAGCTAAATTAAGTCAAATTTCGACTGAAGTCAAATTAACTCAATTTATTTTTTAGTTTTTGGGATCTGAATTTTACTTTTCGAATTTGAGCAACCTGAATTTCTTTTTTTACTTTGAAATTAATTTATATTTCAAATTTAAGGAGGTTAATTCAAAACCAACACATTTGGTGGTGTTTAAATGTCAATATGAAATATTTTATGCCTTCAATTCAAAACATGATGTCACTGATTTGCTTCCATAGACCAGCTATATCAACAGGACTGGACGGAAGCTAGGTATCACAACCAGCTTCTCACCGGCAGCGTAGCCGCTACTAGGGTTCCCCCACGCCTCCAGAAGCGCATCGGAGATGGCCTGGACCACCTCAGGTTCGCAAGGGGTGGTAGCATTGTAGTCCATGTAGATCCTGCATGATGGTTATTGGAACGGGTGATGACACCGGTAAAGAAAACAGACAAGCATTAGCCAGAGTTAGCGTTAGTAAACGTTTCTGAACGTTTCAAAAACGAGTTGTTTACAAATGTGGATTCATTTGGTCAAACCTGTCCACATCTGACGGGTGATCCAGTGTATGGTCATGATATGCGTGATGATGATGGTGGTGGCCTTTATTGCAGCTCGCGCCTGGGTCAGTCATCATAAACTATTGAAAAAAGTCACAAAGACAATTGCTGATTTTGTTATAGTGAATTTGTGGCAGAGGAAGTTAGATAGATAACTGGTTTAAGTTATGGGGTACGTCTGTGACCGAGTGAGCGTGAGACAAAGTAAACGTAGGTAATGCCTAGCTGAACATGACCAAAGTCACAACAGTACAGTAGTTCCTATCTAGCCATTAGCTACAGTAGCTAAAATATTATGCGTGTCCATCCATGGACACAAGCAGTTTACTAACGTTAGCTGTGTAGCGGGTGCTAGCAAATCAGTTTACTCATGTCAACAACAAGCTGTTTAGAGAAAAGGATGCTTGTTTCACCCACATCAGTATCACAATAAAAACAGACACTTCAAGTTTACGACTGTCCAACCTTTGAGACGCGAAGGTGGCTGGAAAAAAGCTTGTCAATGATTTGCTAACCAGCTTTCGAAATTAGAGCTTCGATGAGACTCCGCTCTTATTTACGTTTGTAGGGTCATCTCGCGGTGCACCAGTTTGGTGCCGCCGATTCGAAACAAAAGTGTAGCAAGAAGTTTGAGTCGTTATGATGCAGGTAAGACCCACAGCCAACAACGGCTAGTTATGATGGGAAACAATGATATACATATATTGTCGTTCCTTTATATCTTAGCACTGAGGAACGACCGGTCGACCGGCCGCGTTGAGACAAAACGATGTGAATCCCGATTCATTATTTATCGTATAAACGTGGACCTTTTAGTTCAACACTGACGCTTCTGGAACCGGAAGTGCCATGTTGACATCTATGTTAACCCTTACAGTTGTGGGCTGTTCAAAATCAGTAGTTCCCTCTAGTCATGTAAGAAGCAAAGAAACAAACGGGCAGACATTGATAGTGTTGCATAATGTTTCACGTTTATTTCATATCTGACAATGTGTTTAGTGTACACAAACATTTGACGCTTAACTCCAACACTCAAATAGAGACATTGATTGAACTACTGCCCATTTAAGATGGTATAAACGGGTTACGGCTTTATAATACATCTTTCACAGCAATCATGTCTATATACAATGCAAATGAACATGAAAAAAATAGGAAAAAAGGATTATGTGTGGAGTTCGACAGAGCTAATGACAAACAGTTCTGGTTAAATATGGAAGCACACAAATGGAAACCGAGGTGATGGTTAGAAAAGGTTCTGCTTTGCAAGGCTGTCAGGGTTTAGTGAAGGACACTGTGGTCAGAGGAACAGTTATAGTAATATACTGAACACTAACACTGTGTAACAATGTCTACGGGGCCTAAATTAAATACTACTTCCTACAAATAGTCTTATTGACTGAGTTATTGACTGTATCCGGCACCCAAACCAGTTAAATAGGTTTGCAATCGACAATCCAATATAGCAATAAGTTTGATAGTTTGTTTCTGTTACATTCAGTGTATTTGTTCTGTGTTGCACCAGTGGAACTTTGGTAGGCAGACAGTCAAACGAGACGGATGTTCTGACATCAGACAATACCTGATATACAGTGCACCTCAAGGTGTTTCTCCTCAAATAACAAAGCAAGCGCCCCATTCTTCAGCTGAAAACAAAAACTACAGCCAAGCATCAAAACTGCCTGCATGGCGAGACACCACAACACGAAGACTTACATACAGCAGAATACACACACCAACACACACACAAACACACACACAGACCATGAGCAGACTAAGCCAGACTTGTCTTTGATACTGTATATGATGTTCCTTATGACATCGCCTCAGCTGTAATATCCTACAGCTTCCTCTCCAAGAGAATTATAATAATTTCAAAACACACAATAGCTGTATGCAAATACAATGCTGTTCCTTTTTATCCAATATCACTTTGTGGTTTTACAATACATGAAGATTGGAGATTTTGAGTCAGTGATCCATGTTCATTTATGTTCAGTCTAATATCCATAGCTTCCCACAACACAAAGAGCACTGTCAAACAGGTATACACTCAGGTATGGATGTTTTACTGTAATAAGCATTGCTCAGAAGAGCTGTAAATATTTAAAATGGTTCCCAGCCGTCCCTTAGTCTTGACACAGCAGCACTGTTTACATGGTGCCTGGACAGACATTAGGTTTATGTTTCAGTAGGCTTTTTGTTTGATGGAGATTTACAATCGTGCCTCTGTGTCTGAGCATGCTGTCTAGGTTGGCTGGCCTAGGACCCTCTGTGTCTGAGCATGCTGTCTAGGTTGGCTGGCCTAGGACCCTCTGTGTCTGAGCATGCTATCTAGGACACGCTCGTAAACCCACCGGGCTGAAGTCACCCCAGTCATTTCTCCAATCTGCTTTCTGAATCTCTAAGCGAACCAGCAGTAGGGGGAATGTGACAGAGTCCTGGCCCATTGACAGCCCTTGTTCCTGGGTGAGCGCTCAGCTTAGACACCAATGAAGAACTGTGAACACCTGGATAAGCCGTGGTCATGGGGCATGTTGGTCAGCCCATGTACATAACACACACTGTGCACCGTCAATCATGCGGTCACAAACAAGCAAACACTCAAGTCCATCCCAGCTGAGCATCAGGGACAGCTGGAGCACCGAGGTGTTTGGCAGGTTCTGCATCATCTTGTCATCCCGACATGCCTTATCTTCCTTGCTCTCTGACACTCAGGTCATGTCATGGGACTGGTGGGGAGGGAGGAGTCGTACAGGGGCTCTCTGCATATCCAGTGTTTCTGTCAAACCATCAATAAAATCAACCTTGAAAATGCCTCTCTTTCTCTAGAAGGTGAGAGCTTTGGTACTGTCCAGATCACAGTGGTCAGAAAGCATCCAGGGAGTGTCTGAACTGACATGACAAGTCTAGGGAGAGCTTCCCTCTTAAAGACAAGGCTTCCTGCTTACATGTCAGGAATACACAGGAAGTCTCCGGGAGATAGCAGTCCGCCAGTCGGTTGTCAGTAATTCAATATTAGTAGGTTTTCTGAAGAAACCAATATTTATACTGTCACTAGATATGTTTAGAAAATACCGTACTGTATGGGATCATACTAGGTGTATAACATTTACTGTACAGTCTGGCTTGAAATACAGTATATTTTCTTGTGCACACACAAACATACCACACACTCACACACACAGTTGAAGGTAATCAGAAGACAGTCATGTATGATGCAGTAGGACTGGGATACAGGGGAAGTATCCATGACAACAGCAGCATGATGATGAAGTAGAATCAAATGATCTGATGCTTATGGTGTATGTCGAAAAGAGAGGCACTACATCAATATCAATGTACAAACTTAGTTTTGTCTTGTGTGCTACAAACAGACTGTTTGACAGGTTTTCTGTCCATCGTGTAAGAGCCCTGCTGACTCAGCTGAATCCCTGCTGACTCAGCTGACTCCCTGCTGACTCAGCTGACTCCCTGCTGACTCAGCTGACTCCCTGCTGACTCAGCTGACTCCCTGCTGACTCAGCTGACTCCCTGCTGACTCAGCTGACTCCCTGCTGACTCAGCTGACTCAGCTGACTCCCTGCTGACTCAGCTGACTCCCTGCTGACTCAGCTGACTCCCTGCTGACTCAGTACTCTAGCTGGCTTCAGTGCCCTCTGTCCCAGTCACACATCACATCACAGGTAACAGTGCCTCGAAGCTCAGGTACAACTACTCAGATTATATATATAAGTAATGACATAATTCAAGTAATATTCAGCATCAGGACAAGCTGGCCCCGTGTAAATTGACGTTGTTGTTGTGGTGTTTTGGGGGGCTAGCGTTTACCGCAGTCATGGGTTGGTAGGGGGGGTCCAGGTCATGTTTATCAAAATGTTTAAGGAACTCATAGTAAAAAGTGCCATGTGCATAAATTGCACTGTACTACCATATAAATATAATTGTCTATGTAAATAAATACATGCAGAAATAAATAATGACGCAGCTGAATTTGTAAATATCTCACATCTTAATAAAAAGGAAAGTCAGGAAAGACGTTAAGGATTACATTTCGGATCTTCAGAAAAGTTAATCTGATAGCAGATTACAGGAAGTGGTCAGAACTACAGCGGTCAAAACTACAACTCCCAGGCAGCTACAGGAGGAAGTAGCAGGAACTGGCTTCACCAGACCGCCAGACGGTTGTGTGACCGCTTGACACCTGCCCTTCTTGGTCATGTTGCCATGGCTGCAAGGTTTGACCACTCATAGCAACTCAAGATGGCTGCAGGATTATTGTATCAGTCCTGTTAGATGAGCTCCAGGGCTCGCTAGCCAACAGCTGAGACTGCCGTAGAGATGAGACACTAGAGAGACACTGATTACCAGCCAAGCTAAAGCTATCTCAGTAAGATGTGTTTGAATGGATCTGTTTAACGTAGCTTTGTGCAGCAGTCCAATATAACTGTATAGGATCATAAGAGCAGCATTGTGGTTCAAAAACCACCTATCTGTTCTGTAGAAGTGAAAATGTATTAATGGGATTCATGTTGACATTTATTGACTCTTTACATTTGACTATCATGGTTTGTTTGTTTTTGTTCTCTGAGGAGATTTCAAGCTAGTTTTAAGCTAAATGTGTTATTGACATCTACATTACAGTTTACTGTGTTTAGCCTTTTTTAAACAAGGAACACCTACTTATTCCTCCATTTCTCTCTCTGTTTCTCTCCCTCTCTCTCTTTCATTCTCTCTGTTTCTCTCCCTCTCTCTCTTTCATTCTCTCTGTTTCTCTCCCTCTCTCTCTTTCATTCTCTCTGTTTCTCTCCCTCTCTCTCTTTCATTCTCTCTGTTTCTCTCCCTCTCTCTCTTTCATTCTCTCTGTTTCTCTCCCTCTCTCTCTTTCATTCTCTCTGTTTCCCTCCCTCTCTCTCTTTCATTCTCTCTGTTTTTCTCCCTCTCTCTCTTTCATTCTCTCTGTTTCTCTTGTGGGAATGTCTGGAAAAGGCAGCAGAAGCCGACACAACAACTGTGGGTTCCAGCCAGGAGGAAACTGGTGCCCTGCACCCTGGTGATCAACTGAGCATGTGCGGGGTGTGGTGTGTGGGGCTGGGGTTGGGAGGGGGTGTTGGGAACGTTAACTAGGTACAGTGTCAGGGATCTATGTACAGTACAGGTCAGTCTCTGTGTTCCAGATCTTCTCTGAGGACGCGTTCTGCTGACAATCACATCCTGCTCAGCCCTGCTCTTCTTCTGGACAGCTTTGATCTGATGAAGAACCAGAATCAGAGATCGAGACACTCAATTAAGGATTCAATATGAAAGAATCATGAAAACTTCACTGTAAATTATTCATTACATATGTGAATGAATCATTGGTTATAAAAACAGGACATTTCAAGTTGAGGCAGAAGTCAGTGAGATCTATTGTCCTCCAGCGCGGTTGTGAGGTGAGATGTGAGCGTGTCACCTGATGGTCCCGGCCAGCAGGGGGTTGAAAGCGTACAGCCAGTCCTGCATGTCCTTGTCATTGTTGGCCTGCAGCAGGATGCCTCGGTGTTCTGTACACACGGCAAACGTGTTGGGGCTCTGAGAGGGAACACAGGTTATCACAGGTTATCACAGGTTATCACAACGTCCATTGGCTCTCTGCTTTCAGTCCTTTCATGGCAAATCAGAGCGGAGAGGGACTGCACATTACCGTGGGATTTAGAACACTTTATGTTCATGTCAAAATTATGGGTGAATATTTCAAGGCAAAAAAGTGTTTGTACTATTTGTACTTTGCTTTGGATAAAAGTTTCTGCTAAATGAATCAAATGTAAAACGCCAAATGTTATTGTAAGTGAACGTTAAAACCATGAAAAGGGGAATACTCTAATGTACAGTAGAAAATGTTACGTTTGTAAAGTTTTAAGGGCAAAAAGACCTTGAGCATGGCCTGCTGGTCCTCGCTGTATTCCACCTGGGCGGAGGACAGGTTGAGGATGGCGCGCTCCACGCTGTCCCGCTCAGAGTTGTAGATGTAGACATACGGACGGCGCACCACCACGTAGCGCTTCACCCAGCCGTTGGTGTTGGGCTCCAGGAAGTGGATGTAGCCCTTCTTAGACACGATGGGGCTGTGGAGAAACACCACAGAGACGAGCTCACTAAGGGTTGGATCTGAAGTTCGAACACACCGGAGACATCTACCAAGTCCGGGCAACTGGTTTTGGTCTGCTGTTCGTCCAGTGTGGGGGGGCCTTCTGGATCTTCTCACCTGACGCGGATCTCCTGGATGTCCGGTACGAAGCGGCGTATCCTGGGCTTGGCCTCCGCAGCCCCCTGCTGGGCCTTCCTGGCCTCCCCTGCCAGCTGGGGGTCCGGGCTGGGGGCCCGAGAGCGGGGGGCAGGGGGTCTGGAGGAGGAGAGGGGGGGATGGGAGGAGAGGGGGAGGAGGATAGGGGGGATGAAGAGAGGAGGCAGGAGGGGAGGGGAGCAGGAGGGGAAAATAAACAACTGTCACTCTTCAGCCAGCTTAGTTACCCTTCCAGTATGACTGAACCCTGACTACTTCAGAGGCTCGGCTGTATCTGGTGAATGTCCGCTGGGCTGTGACAGACACGGCAGACTGAACCTGGCTGAGTTCAGGAGCTAGCCGTGCTGCAGGGCTCTGCTGCGTGTCACTAGTTGAGCGTAACGGCCAGGACACTGACCTGAGCTCGGTGTTGCTGTAGCAACCCTCCACCAGCGAGGGGCAGGTGGAGGAAGGGGTGAGGGTGTTGACAGGCGAGGCCGAGGTGGACTCCCTCAGCAGAGTCACAGACATCTCAGAGAGCTGGGACACACACACAAACACACACACACATAAACACACAAACATAAACACGCCTTTCGAAACACAATCTGTAGAATCTCACAGTAAAACTTGAATTAGCCTTTATGTAACGAGACCCAGTGTTCTCAGACAAACTGAGGTCTGGTCATGACTGAACTACAAACATCAGAAACACACCAGTTCCTACAGAGACTCCAAACAAGCGTTCAGGAAGTAGGGTACTACAGGAAGTAGGGTACTACAGGAAGTAGGGTACTACAGGAAGTGGGGTACTACAGGAAGCGGGGTACTACAGGAAGTAGGGTACTACAGGAAGTGGGGTACTACAGGAAGCAGGGTACTACAAGAAGCAGGGGACTACAGGAAGCAGGGTACTACAGGAAGCAGGGTACTACAGGAAGCAGGGTACAACAGGAAGCAGGGGACTACAGGAAGCAGGGGACTACAGGAAGCAGGGGACTACAGGAAGCAGCGTACCTTGCTCTCACTGGCACTGACACACACGTGGCTGTAGTCTCTGTTGAAGGAGTGACTTAGCAGCCTCAGACACTGCAGGAGGACAGAGGAAGAGAGGCAGGAGAGAGGCAAGAAGACAGAGGAAGAGAGGCAGGAGAGAGGCAAGAAGACAGAGGTAGTCAGTTAAGCATGAAGGACATCAGGACAAACAAACACATCTCTATCAAACAATACACGTTAGTCAGAAAACATCACTTATCCGGCAAGGATCAATGTTACTTCGTTTGATGGATGATAACAATGGGGTCCATAGATATAGAGAGTTCTGTGACTCAGATCGTGAGGGTCCGTCCTCTGACCTTGGTGGCTAGCTCCCTCTGCCTCTCGCTGTGGAGGTCGTCTCCGGGGTCGAGGCCGGGGTCAGAAGGCTGGGGGCCAGCCTCCTCACAGATGCCCAGCAGGGAGTCCTGGCCCAGCAGGAGGGTAGACTCTAACTTCTCCCTCAGCAGCAGGTAGTGGCGGGTCTTCTCCACCTGAGGACACACACACACACCATCAGCACCCATCGACCAAGACTGATTATAGTTTAGTATCTAGTCAAGAAACGTTTTAGTGTTGAATTCCTTGTTCTGTTTTTGTATTTATGCTAGATGCAGTACTGGTTGTGTCCAGTAGGAGTCTAGCTGCAGTACTGGTTGTGTCCAGTAGGAGTCTAGTTGCAGTACTGGTTGTGTCCAGTAGGGGTCTTAGCAGGTGTGGTCTCACCTCCTGCATCAGGCTGAGCTTCTCCAGCTCCCACTGGTGATCGAGGATGAGGCTGTCGCTGCGTGGCCTCCAGCCCGCCAGGTTCTCCTCTCCGCGGACGTACGCCACCGAGGTGTCCAGAACCCGCCTCCGCCGCCGCTGCATGCCTACACGCACGGGTCAGGGGTCAGGGGTGGCAAAACTCTGCTTTTTTCTGTTTTTTTGTCCCACCCACAGGTTGAGCCAGTGGACTCTAACCATCCAGATCTGCTAACTAGCACAGTTGTCAAAGCAGGTTAGTGTTGTGATGCCACATGGCTGGGTTAGTCTGGCCCTGTGTCAGCCCTGTGGGAGGACCAGGCCCTGTGGGAGGACCAGGCCCTGTGGGAGGACCAGGCCCTGTGGGAGGACCAGGCCCTGTGGGAGGACCAGAGTGGAGCTGCACAGCACGAGGACAGAGGCTCACCTGGACTTCCTGCGTCCGCCAAGTGACACAAGCTGACCTCGTACACGCCAGTCACGCGGCTCCTGGAGACGAGACATTGAGGTTAGCTGGGCTAGGCTCGGTTCCAGTGGAAACCAAAGCAGGTGCGGACCCAGAGGGAGGTGGGTGCTGACGGTGTGCGGTGATGCCTTACCCCTCCACAGCCCGCAGGCTCCCAGTGCCAAACAGGTTCCTGAGGGAGCGCGAGGCAGGCAGCTTGGCGTCGCGGGAGTAGAACACCATGCAGAAGTCTTTGGTTATGACGGTGGGCTGAGTGCAGTTCTCCATCTGCAGATGAGGAGAATGGGATTAGAAACTTCCCCAATGCATAATCCCAGGTTCATGGTTAGGTTAGGTTCCCTCCAGGTTGGGTTAGGTAAAGAGTGAGGGTTAGTATCATGGTCAGGTTAGGGTCATGGTCAGGTTAGTATCATGGTCAGGTTAGTATCATGGTCAGGTTAGGGTCATGGTCAGGTTAGGGTCATGGTCAGGTTAGTATCATGGTCAGGTTAGTATCATGGTCAGGTTAGTATCATGGTCAGGTTAGGGTCATGGTCAGGTTAGGGTAAGGGTCATGGTCAGGTTAGTATCATGGTCAGGTTAGTATCATGGTCAGGTTAGGGTCATGGTCAGGTTAGTATCATGGTCAGGTTAGGGTCATGGTCATGGTCAGGTTAGTATCATGGTCAGGTTAGGGTAAGGGTCATGGTCAGGTTAGTATCATGGTCAGGTTAGGGTCATGGTCAGGTTAGGGTCATGGTCAGGTTGGGGTCATGGTCAGGTTAGTATCATAGTCAGGTTAGTATCATGGTCAGGTTAGGGTCATGGTCAGGTTAGGGTCATGGTCAGGTTAGGGTCATGGTCAGGTTAGTATCATGGTCAGGTTAGTATCATGGTCAGGTTAGGGTCATGGTCAGGTTAGTATCATGGTCAGGTTAGGGTCATGGTCAGGTTAGTATCATGGTCAGGTTAGTATCATGGTCAGGTTAGGGTCATGGTCAGGTTAGTATCATGGTCAGGTTAGGGTCATGGTCAGGTTAGGGTAAGGGTCATGGTCAGGTTAGTATCATGGTCAGGTAATGGTCATGGTCAGGTTAGTATCATGGTCAGGTTAGGGTCATGGTCAGGTTAGTATCATGGTCAGGTTAGGGTCATGGTCAGGTTAGGGTAAGGGTCATGGTCAGGTTAGTATCATGGTCAGGTTAGGGTCATGGTCAGGTTAGGGTAATGGTCAGGTTAGGGTCATGGTCAGGTTAGGGTCATGGTCAGGTTAGGGTCATGGTCAGGTTAGGGTCATGGTCAGGTTAGTATCATGGTCAGGTTAGGGTCATGGTCAGGTTAGTATCATGGTCAGGTTAGTATCATGGTCAGGTTAGTATCATGGTCAGGTTAGGGTCATGGTCAGGTTAGTATCATGGTCAGGTTAGTATCATGGTCAGGTTAGTATCATGGTCAGGTTAGGGTCATGGTCAGGTTAGTATCATGGTCAGGTTAGGGTCATGGTCAGGTTAGGGTAAGGGTCATGGTCAGGTTAGTATCATGGTCAGGTAATGGTCATGGTCAGGTTAGTATCATGGTCAGGTTAGGGTCATGGTCAGGTTAGGGTCATGGTCAGGTTAGCATCATGGTCAGGTTAGGGTCATGGTCAGGTTAGGGTAAGGGTCATGGTCAGGTTAGTATCATGGTCAGGTTAGGGTCATGGTCAGGTTAGGGTAATGGTCAGGTTAGGGTCATGGTCAGGTTAGGGTCATGGTCAGGTTAGGGTCATGGTCAGGTTAGGGTCATGGTCAGGTTAGTATCATGGTCAGGTTAGGGTCATGGTCAGGTTAGTATCATGGTCAGGTTAGGGTCATGGTCAGGTTAGGGTCATGGTCAGGTTAGGGTCATGGTCAGGTTAGTATCATGGTCAGGTTAGTATCATGGTCAGGTTAGGGTCATGGTCAGGTTAGGGTCATGATCAGTTTAGGGTTGTGGTCAGTTTAGGGTTGTGGCCAGGTTAGGGTCGTGGTCAGGTTAGGGTTGTGGTCAGGTTACCTCCAGGTAGGCAGACAAGGTCATGTAGATCTTCTCTCCGTAAGGGGTGACACGGTTCAGCAGCAGGGAGTTGTGCATGGAGCTGTCCCAGGCTGCCTCGAAACGATAGAACGTCCTAGAACGGAGGAAAAGAAACAGAGAGAGGAGGAGGATAAAGAGAAGGAGGAACAGAAGGAAGTGGAGGAGGAAGGTTAGAAAAGAGAAAGAGCAGTTGGAGGGAGAAGAGAAGGAGGAGGAAGAGCAGGAGGCCCAACGCAGGACAGCTAAGGAGGCTTCTCAATGCTCATCTGCCCCTTTCAGACTGTGTCTCTTAGATGTCTGGCCTGGACTCATATACCACAGTCCCTCACTGAGTCAGTCTGAAAGTGCCTTCTACTGTCTGTCCAAAAATAATCTCAGAGTAATTTGTAGAGTGCAGTTTGAAAACGCTCACTGAAAGTTTGTTCCTCTGCTTTGTTGTTGACATTTTAGCTCAAAGAAGGAATGCTCACCTACAGTAGGCTAGATCTGATCCTATCTAGATCTTATCCTATCTTCACCCACAGAGACACTAGAATAATACTGTATATACCACCAACTCTACCTACTATCTCTGTTAAGTGCCTGAAGTATTTACAAAGAATAATTGAGAGACAACATTGATTTGAGACAACAAATATAATAAAGTGACACTGTCAGACAGAGGACTGACAGTAACCGCATGCAACACGTGGAGGAGTGAGACCGTCACAGAACAGAGAGGAACGATGAACAGCACAGAACAGAGAGGAACGATGAACAGCACAGAACAGAGAGGAACGATGAACAGCACAGAACAGAGAGGAACGATGAACAGCACAGAACAGAGAGGAACGATGAACAGCACAGAACAGAGAGGAACGATGAACAGCACAGAACAAAAGAAGGGTGGAGCTGGGAGATGGATGAGGGGAGGAGGAGAGAGGGATGAGGGGAGGAGGAGAGAGGGATGAGGGGAGGAGGAGAGAGGGATGACAGATACCTATAGTCAACCCCTGAGGCAGAGCTGAGAGGAAAGAGCAGCACAACAGTTGAAGTGAGAGGGAAGAGGAGGGAGGTGCTGGTGAACTCAGAAGGTTGCTCTCCCACAGCCCTGACAAGTCACTACCACCACAACGATCACCTGGCCTTTCTTTTCCTTTCAGTGAACATGCTGACTTGTTGACTGTAAACCATGACAACTGATCAAACTAGTTTGCAGTTCTTCTGGCTCTGTCTGTGTCCTGTTCTCCCGGTGGAGAGGGGGAAGCTAATACCACATGGTTCCTGTTTAAGAAGAGCCCAGCCCCTCCTTCCTCTCATTCTCCTTTATGATTTACCCCATACGTTGATATACGAGGTCCTGCCCTTCCTCCTGAGCAAATAACGACACATTGAAACCAGTTTTACTTCTGGACGGACGCCCAGCAAAGGCCTTAAATCTGAAAGAACTCATCCAAGCAAGAAATGTGAGAGGAAACGAATGTTTCTGTAGAGAGAGAAGAGGATGGACGCTTCATCAAGTTCAGATGTTGAGGCCCTCGGTTCTGGACTGGGATGACCCAGTGGGGAAGAGAACTTGGTGTCACTTGGGGGTGAGGAGGGGGGGAGAGATTCAGGGGTGGAGGGAGAGGAGGATGGAGGGGTGGAAGGGTGGAGGAATACTGACTAGCTCCATCCCATAATGATCAGAGCAGAACATCTGTCTCCGTGGGAGGAGAGGAGCACGTGTTGGGAAGATGTGAGGAGGAACCCTCCCCCTGAATACTGACCCCAGCACTCTGCATGCACACACACACACACACCCTCACACACACACCCTCACACACACACCCTCACACACACACCCTTACACACACACCCTCACACACACACCCTTACACACACACCCTCACACACACACCCTTACACACACACCCTCACACACACACCCTTACACACACACCCTCACACACACACCCTCACACACACACCCTTACACACACACCCTCACACACACACCCTTACACACACACCCTCACACACACACCCTTACACACACACCCTCACACACACACCCTCACACACACACCCTCACACACACACCCTTACACACACACCCTCACACACACACCCTTACACACACACCCTCACACACACACCCTTACACACACACCCTCACACACACACCCTCACACACACACCCTTACACACACACCCTTACACACACACCCTCACACACACACCCTCACACACACACCCTCACACACACACCCTTACACACACACCCTTACACACACACCCTCACACACACACCCTTACACACACACCCTCACACACACACCCTTACACACACACCCTTACACACACACCCTTACACACACACCCTCACACAACCACACTTACACACACACCCTCACACACACACCCTTACACACACACCCTCACACACACACCCTTACACACACACCCTCACACACACACCCTTACACACACACCCTTACACACACACCCTCACACACACACCCTCACACACACACCCTCACACACACACCCTTACACGTCATGTAAGGAAACGGAAACATGTCGTCTCTGCCGTTTGGCCGAGACTCACCGAGGCAGAAATGAGATTTGAAAGATGTCACAACAGCAGCGCGTGAAAGGAGAGGCCGACGTAATGCTTCCAGGATCCCTGTTTAATGTTCCTGAGCTGGTTACCAGCAAGGAGCCAACAACAAGCTGTTCCAACCAGAGCAGCAGGAGTTAGGGACAGAACAGGAGTTACAGTCTATTTCAGATTGTTTGAGTCCCAGTTTGACACACAGCTCTGATAAAGCCAGGAACGTTTAACTGCATTTTGTGGTGATGAATCTCTACTGCCTTCTGGTGGTGGAGCACGGTATTAGCCTTCTCAGCTGTAGTACACCGGTGCAGCCCCAGAGGACCCTGGCAGACAGGAGGGGAACTGCCGCCCCACAACACCGTCAGCACACACATACTCAGTCTACAGGAAGCAAAGCCAGCCTCAGCCCCAGCCCCCCCAGCCCCAGCGCCCCCAGCCCCAGCCCCCCCAGCCCCAGCCCCAGCCTCAGCCCCAGCCCCCCCAGCCCCAGCCTCAGCCTCAGCCCCAGCCCCCCCAGCCTCAGCCCCAGCCCCCCCAGCCCCAGCCCCAGCCCCAACCCTCAACCCCCACCCTGAGACTCACAACAGCTCAAACGCGCAACCAAAGAAGCAAGGGGAGAGGGAGCACTGGAGGAACACCTCCCCAGAAAGACAACCCAGCAGGAAGCAGGAAGCAGGAAGCAGGGGAACGACAGACAGACAGACAGACAGACAGACAGACGGTGGGAGGCAGGGCAGACAGACAGACAGACGGTGGGAGGCAGGGCAGACAGACAGACAGACGGTGGGAGGCAGGGCAGACAGACAGACAGACGGTGGGAGGCAGGGCAGACAGACAGACAGACGGTGGGAGGCAGGGCAGACAGACAGACAGACAGACAGACGGTGGGAGGCAGGGCAGACAGACAGACAGACAGACAGACGGTGGGAGGCAGGGCAGACAGACAGACAGACGGTGGGAGGCAGGGCAGACAGACAGACAGACGGTGGGAGGCAGGGCAGACAGACAGACAGACGGTGGGAGGCAGGGCAGACAGACAGACAGACGGTGGGAGGCAGGGCAGACAGACAGACAGACGGTGGGAGGCAGGGAAGACAGACAGACAGACGGTGGGAGGCAGGGATTCGTCCACATGAAAGATGGTCAGAGCTGGAGTGAAGATGGTAAGAAGTATAAAGTGTGGA